>NC_059342.1:10000000-10277500 GCF_018350155.1 Leopardus geoffroyi | reverse complement strand
CTAGCCATCACCATTGTCCCTTGCACCTCGTGGAAACCGAACTGCTGCGCACGCCTAAAAATCGAGCCCCTCTCCGCTTTGGGTGAACTCCAGTGCCGAACCGGTTTCACACGGACACGTATACTGCACCGCATTTTGATGTTTTGCACCAAGTGGTATTAAAAGCGCTTCGTGGAAAGCGCTATGCGTCTTAAAAATACGCCGAAGGTCTGGGGCGCCTGGGTGGCGCAGTCGGTTAAGCGTCCGACTTCAGCCAGGTCACGATCTCGTGGTCCGTGAGTTCGAGCCCCGCGTCAGGCTCTGGGCTGATGGCTCAGAGCCTGGAGCCTGTTTCCGATTCTGTGTCTCCCTCTCTCTCTGCCCCTCCCCCGTTCATGCTCTGTCTCTCTCTGTCCCAAAAATAAATAAACGTTGAAAAAAAAAATTAAAAAATACGCCGAAGGTCAACTGCTGCAAGGAGAGGGATCGTTCTCGGCTCCGTCCCGCCCCAGCGGGAAGTGGCCCGGGCCCGAGGCCTTCGCCCCTTGGCGCGTACACAAGGACAAGGCCTGAGCCCAGTTGCTGCCAGCTCGGCCCGCTCCGGCCACTGCCGACGACTCGCGATCTTCGCCGGGGAAAGACGCCTCCTCCCCCTCAACAGAAACGCGAGAGGCCTTCGCTCAGCCACTATTTCGTCAAGTTCTCCGCACTCCCTACCCCAGAACAACCGGCAAACTTTCCAACAGTTCAAAGCTGCGGCCCGGAGGGCTGCCTAGGACCCCAGGCGGGGGGGCGGGGTGAGCAGGGTAGGAGGCGGGGCGCTGGTTGGGTGGGCGGAGCCTCGAGTGCTCCGGAAGTCGCCCCGCCCAGGAGGATACCGAGCGGGCCTCGAGAGCTGAGGGTGTAGGTGTGGGCCCCCTGCCGTGGGGCGCCCTTCGGGTGCGCCGCTCCCAGCCTCCCAGCGTTGCTCTCCCGCCTCTGGTCGGGCCTCCGTGCGTAGAGTTCTCAGCCAGGTCCCCTGGGGTGCGGGCCGCGTCCGCCGTTTCCCATTATCCCCGGGACTCCCTGGGACGGAACTGGAACGTGTTTCTGGGAAGGCCGCAGAGCCGCCCACTTTCCCCGCAGCGGGGCTTTGTTACGGGGCCGCGGGACGACAGCGGGGGCGGAGGGAGAAGAGCGTTCTGGAAGAGTGGCTCGTCCTGGGGAAGAACTGCACCGGCGCCCTGAGAGCGGGCACTGGAGCAAAGATTCTGTGCCCCTTGAACGTTACTCGAAGTACCTAAAAAGATTTCCCTGGCCTTTTTGTTTGGTTTTGCTTTGAGCGTTCAAGTCCAAGGGAAACATGATCTTTAAAATGTTCTCAGGTCCGCGCCGCTCTCGTTTTCCTTCGGAGAGTACATGCTGCTTTTCCCCCTTTGCTCAGAAGGCGCGCGGGTTTGCAGGCCGCCCCACTGCGAGCCTCTAGCGAGGCGGGTAGGGACGGCACCGACGCCGCAGCCCACCCCGGCCTCCCGCTGCCCCGCAGGGGTGAGTAGGCAGGGCCCAAGAGCCCCACCCCTGCGCGCGGAGAGGGAGCTGCGGCGCTCGAGGCCTGCGGGGGAAGCGGGCCGGGGCCCTGGCCCAGTGGGGAGCGCTGCGAGGTCGCGCTTTTCCACTTTGCCTTGCGAAGCGCGGGGCAGAGGTCGGCTTTCAGTGGGCCCCTCGGATAAAGCAAAGCTAGAGCGACACCCCCCCCCCCCAAAAGATGGGGGGCGGGCACGGCCTGGTGTTTGGGCTGCGTCTGAGGCATCTGCACGGGTGGGAGCGCTCGTGCCCAGGCACGACCCCTGCTGGTTTCGAGAATTCGAGAACGTGAAAGAACGAACGAGCACCTGCACTGTCTGCACAGGGCCTGCGGGCTGTTCTGCGCCCCTGTTTGCTTAAGAAGGCTTCGGCCCTTTAAGATCTTAAGGTCGCCCACTGCCAAAATGGCGTGGGGACGCGACCGTCGTGGACCTTCTTTCCGTTCGGCCGCGTTTCCCGGGCCGCCAGACCCGGGTTCACTCGCTTCCCCCCACCCCGGCCGCACGTGGCCTCTGTCCTCCACCCCGCGCCCCAGAGGGCGGCTACGGGGATGCTATGGGAGGTGCGCAGGAGTCTCTTCCCCAATTAATTGAGGGAGAACAAGAGCATTATTGTCACCTCAAGAAATTGGTTGCTGGTTGCCCCACCGCCTCCCCAGACATTCGTCCCCCACTTTCAATTTGAAGCTGGCCAAAGGGCGATGCCTAGAGGCAGGGACGGGATGAGAGATGAGAAGTTCACGCGCGGGCAGAGGGGGCTCGTTTTCTTGCATTTTCGGGGCTTTCTGCAAGCCCTGGCCTCCAGCGTCACCATGGTCGCGATTAAAAAACGGCAAAATAGGAACCCTGACCTCCCCCTCCATGAGAATCCAGCAAAGCAGAAAATTTCCTGATGCATTATACATCCGGGACAATGTGAAACTGCCCTTTTGATAAGTGGGTGGTTTTTGTTTTTGTTTTTTGTTTTTGTGGGGTTTTTTGTTTGTTTTTTGATTTTTTTTTTTTTTTTTTGCGGGGAGGAACATCTACCAGGACTCCTGGATTTGGAGGCAGAACATCCTCGGCTTCTCAGCTGGCACATCTGCAGCCCCAGCTTTTAAATGTGTACACGCCATGAAATTGTAAGCTAGGAGAACGACAACCACATACGCACATTATCTTTCACCCTTTCGCTGTTAATACCTGTCACAATTCTACCTAGTTAATTGTGGTCTGAGCGCACACACCATCACCCAGAGAACTTGAGTGGATCCAATCTAGTGAGGTTACATTTACTCATAATCCTCCTCCCTCCCTTTGCAATTTCTTTGATGCTTTTTCCCATAAGTGTGTAAGTGGCGGGGACTTAGTAGAAGCAGGCCGCTCCTTCTAAACGTGATTCGGACCATATGCTTTCTACATTCATCCCCGCTTGGGCTTTTCTTCTCCGCACTAACTGCTAACACGTTATAGTCACCTTGAAATTTCCTCTGCTATTTTCCAATTAAAAGCTTAATAGCCCTGGAAACGGAGTTCATGTGGTGAAGTTTACCATAGCCCCTTGTTCAGGAAGGCTTTCTGCTGGGATCCCATTATGTGCTTGAATAAACCCTTTCTGCAAACAGAAATGGGACTCGGGGTTGTCAGGTGTTGGGTTACAATAGACTTTGAGGCAGGGGACATTTTACCAACATAAATACAAACCTGTTCCTATAGGGAGATGTTGTCAAATACTGGGATATGGAAAACATTCCCATCAAATATGAGAAAAGGATTATTGCGCTATATCAAATGAGTATTTAGATCTCAGCCCCCGATGTGCACTGGAGTGAAATGGGGCCCCGGCCCAAATAATGCCAGACTGTTTGAGTGGCAAAGGGATAGGATGGCTAGGTGAGTGGAGGAGGAAAGGAGGTCGCCTTAGTAGTGGGAATGCCCCCCAAACCCGTTTTGAGATCTGTTCTTTTCCTTAAAAAAATTCTTTACTCCCGTCACTTACATTCCTCAGTTTCGCTGACCATTAGGAGAAAATTGGGAGGCATGCATCTGACAAAAAAAAAAAAAAAGAAAAAAGGAAAAAAAAAAAGTCCGTGGTCTTCGCATTCCCAAGAGATCTAGAGATTTCCCCGCGAAAGTTCCCAGATTCAGTGTCATTCTGGGCCCTTCTTGTCTGTCTTTATGTGAAGGGACTGACCAACAATTCCCACTTTCCAGTCTCAGGCCCGCCGGGTGTGTGTGTGTGGGGGGGGGGGTGCCGGTGACCTCTGCCTCCGATCCCGAAAGTGTAGGAAGTTCCCTCCAGTTGTGTTTTAGGGCTTGTTTTCCTAACAGAGGTCGGGAGAAGAGGGGTTGAGGGTGGGGGTGGATGAGGGGGAATGAGAGGCGACACTGAGGGAGTCTGTACTGACCCAAGTTTGGCCCAGGGGTAGCACTGTTCCTCACAGGTTTCCTGCCCACGCCCCCCCCCCCCAACCAGGCCAACATCCAGTGATCCCCAACCTCCGGACTAGTCTGACAAAGGGGGGCGGCTAGGACTTCAAGGGACACCGGGTTCCCTTTTTAATCCTCCTCCCTTCCCGAAATCTGGTGGAGGGTTGCCGCCAGAACGCCTAGCGATGCTTTATTTGAATTCACAGCAAACACAGAGGGACGTTTTCCTGTTACTTGCTTCCAGGGCAGTGCAGAGAAAAACGGGTTCCCAGAGAGGACAAGGGGCGCTGTGCAGCCCAAGGGTTGGCCATTCTTGCGGACTCTTCTCGAATTCGATTCGCCGAGACCTCCAAGAGATGAGCTCAGTGTCCTCTCAGGAGCCCGCGGAACGAAGGCTCCGGGAATGCCATCTCCCCCGCTTTGCACTGAACCATTGTGCTACCCTGCACCGTTGTGTCCTCCCGTGTTTGCTTGTTTCTTTGTTTTCTTGCGTTGTGTGTGTGCATGTGTGTGCGTGTGTGTGTGTGTGTGTTTGTTTAGTCTTCGCGGCGCACTTCCAGCGGGAGTCTGCATTAGGCCAAACCGGTACTCCGAGATTAGAGACACGCCGCTAACAGTTTGAACAAAGTTTGCTTCTGTCATCTGGTGCAAGGGCGCTCTTCCACGCCTACCCAAAGACGCTGGGGGGTGGGGGGAGGGCAGGAATGGCCCCATCCCTCATCCGTAATTCAGTCACTGAGTCTGTGGGCATTTGAACTGGCCGACTCCAGACCTCCGTTTGATGGTGCGGTAATGGCTGTTGGGCAGAACAGAGTGGAGATCGTCGTCACATCCGGCAGCTCGTGGGGTGCTAACGTGGCTCCTCCGACCGCTGAGAGAAAGTTAGATCCCGCACGTAAGCAGATCCTCCACATGAGCACTTCCTGGCTTTTCAGGACTGAAACTTTTTTTTCCCTAAAATTACTATTATTATTAAAACATGGGTTGGGGAGTAGAGAAACTCAAGGCCAGAGAGGGCGGTCTTTTTTCCCCTTGAAATAGCCCGCAAGATGGGTTGTCATCCTCGGGCCAGCAGGTTTTCATAAACATACATTTTGTTCTACAGCAGCAAAAGAAAAAGAAATGTTGCAAAGGAAATCAAGAAAGTCAAAATTTCCCCGAACCAGTGGCACTGCCCTACCCCAACTGCACCCGCCAGTGGCCGCAGGGCCTGGCTCGCCCTAAGTGAAACCCTCTCGGCTCCTGCTGGGTCCCAAGTGCACCCGCAAGGCTCGGGTAGGCTCCGGATCTCGCCGAGCCATTTCGGCCGCCAAGTGTGGGGATGAAAGTGGCCTCGGGCTCGGTGCCGACAAATCAGGCCTGCAGGGAGGGGAGGAGAGAGAAGGGGAGCGGCCAGCTCACTGGCCTACGGGCACCTCCACCCGCACCCCCGCCGGCCCTCCTCTTCCCCGCCCCGCGTGCACCGCCGCGTCCCGGAGCGCCGCAGTCCGGCCGAGCGAAGAGAGCTTGGAGTAGGGGGCCGTGAGCGCCCCCGCCAGAGTGGCCTGGCTGCAGGTGGCAAGGAAGGTGAAGCGCAGGGACTCTGGGGGCGCGAGCGGGAAGGAAAGAGGAAGGCGTGGAGTGGGGTGGGGAGTGGAGAGTGCAAGGAGATCGGGACCCTAGGGGTGGGGGTGACAGTGGGAGGGAGGAGGAGTGGAGGGGGGAGGGCGGCGGAGGAGGTGCTGGGGCCGCCCGGCGCGCGCGGGAGCTGCAGACGAGCTGGCTCAGACCTTAACCAGAGCTCTCGCCGGCTCTTTGCAGCCGCCGCAACGCCTCTGCGAGGAAGGACGTGCCAGCCGAAGCAGCCTCTGGCAGAGAGACGCGACGCGCGTGGGATTGCGGAGCACCGGAGGGAGGCTGAGGGTGCGGGCGTCGCGGGATCCTTGAAGACGGCCGCTGCACCTCCCGCCATCCCGGAACGCACGCGGCCGCCGGGGCTGCGGGACCGAGGACCGCGCCGCCCGGAGGCCGCCCGAGCGCGGGCCTCTCTGCCCCGCCGTCCAGCGCCCCCTGGCCCGCTGCCGCCGCCAGCCCGCCTGCTCTTCCTGGAGTCCGGGACATGAACGGCTACGGCTCCCCCTACCTGTACATGGGCGGCCCGGTGTCGCAGCCGCCGCGGGCGCCCCTGCAGCGCACGCCCAAGTGCGCGCGTTGCCGCAACCACGGCGTGCTGTCCTGGCTCAAGGGCCACAAGCGCTACTGCCGCTTCAAGGACTGCACCTGTGAGAAGTGCATCCTCATCATCGAGCGGCAGCGGGTCATGGCAGCGCAGGTGGCGCTGCGCAGGCAGCAGGCCAACGAGAGCCTCGAGAGCCTCATCCCGGACTCCCTGCGCGCCCTGCCGGGACCCCCGCCGCCGGGGGACGCCGCCGCCGCCCCGCAGCCGCCGCCGACCTCGCAGCCTTCTCAGCCGCCGCCGCCGCCGCCGCCGCCGCGCCCCGCAGCCGAGTTGGCTGCGGCCGCCGCGCTGCGCTGGGCCGCCGAGTCCCAGCCCGGGACGTTGCAGGCGCCCCTCGCCAAGCCAGGTACGAGCGTCTTGCGGTGCGGGAGCCGGGCGCGGCGCGTGGGCGAAAACTTGGGAGCGGCCGCCGCCGTCTGGCCCGGGAGGCCCCGAGGCAGGGGTTCGGGCCTTCCCTCCAAAGTCCCGCCAAGCCGGTTCACACCCTCCCGGCGCGGGCTGGTTTTCAGTCCGGACCCGGAGCAGGTAGAGCCCAGGCACGGGCCGGACAGGCGCGGCGTCGGCGAGCCAAACGGCGTGACCGTGCATTGGGCTTGCCAAATACCTTCCCCAGGTAAAAAGGGGGACGTGGCTACTTAAGGCGGTAAATAAAGAGCTCGAAACAGGACCAAATTAAAACCCACGCGGGCACACACCCCATCGCGTGGCCCGGCTTTTCTGGCTGCGGGCTTAGGGGGCCTTGTCTTTGGAGGTTGGAACAGGTAGGTGCAGGTGACTAGTCTAGGCCAGGGCTTGGCTGAGTTCGAGCTGGGCTTGCTTCTCGGGCTCCAAGGGACTGGAGCGGACCTGAAGCCTTTCCAGTAGCGCACGGTGGCTTCCAGCTTCTTGCGATTTGTTGAAGAAGCCTCATTTACAAGCCTAGTTAAAAAGAGCCGGAAACGTTCGCGAATTCGTAGCGGGGACCCAGAATCTGGCGCACCCAGCTTTTGCAGAGCTGCTCAGATCCTTTAAACACCATTCCCCGGCCGCCTTCATCTGTGTCTCAGAACCTGACCTCCAATGGAGAAGGACGCCTCTGCCCAGCCCTTTCCCAGGTTCTGGGCCCCATGCTGCTAAGCCAGGGATTTGGAGCAAAGGCTCTGTCACCTCCCCTTTCCTCTCTTGGGTGCTGTAAAGAGGATGGGTCTACCCAGTGTCCCGGAGGTGGTCATACGCCCCCACCCCACCTCCCCACTTCTGTTTCCTTCCTCCAGGCCTCAGTTGAGTGTCTTTGCTCCTGGGGACTCTCTAGCTTGCTGTCCTGCCCAGCTCAAGTGCCACTTTGATTTTAGGCTCTTCGATTTGAGTGGACATGTGTTTGACGTTTCCCTTGGACTGGGACTGGGGCAAATATATACAGGAAAAAAGCCCATCTTCCTAGGAAGGGGAGTAGGGCTGTGCTGGACTTGGGAGAGGGAAGGCCCTGGAAGTCCCAGCACCCTCCTGTAGGGAGAAATGATAGAGCTTATGACCACCCCACCGCCAAAAAAGACATCACCCCTGGCTTCTGGAGAGATGCTTTCAGGAGCACTGGACTGCTGGGTGCAGCTGGGGAAATACAGACTCACTCATTTTGGGGTGAGTTGGTAGGCAGCCTGGATGGCCCAGT
Source organism: Leopardus geoffroyi (assembly GCF_018350155.1). NCBI lineage: Eukaryota > Metazoa > Chordata > Mammalia > Carnivora > Felidae > Leopardus > Leopardus geoffroyi. The sequence goes on along the minus strand of NC_059342.1, from coordinate 10,269,684 downwards.
TCGGCTGTCCCCGTTGCTCAGTTATGATCTGCAGGCCTGAAGCTCTGAGAACATGTTATGTGAAGAGTAAGACTGGGCGTTTTCTGGACAGAGGACAGTTTGCTGAACGTGGGCTTTGTGGACACTTAATCCAAAGTAGGGTGGGTATACGCCTGTCTCTGAGTAATGAGCCCCCCCTCCCCGCCCCTACTCGCTTTTGTCCCACCCGTCTCTTTGTATTTATAGATTTACCACAGAGGAAGAGGAGGTAGGGAGAAAGAAGATCCTTTTTGCTTTTCTCCTTTAAGTTAGGACAAGTTAGTAACTAGGAGAGCTTTGTCTTCTCGGTTCTAGAAGCTGATCCATGCCACTGACTCTGCTTAGCCTTTCCGTTTCCAGTTTCCCGGTCTTCATCTCCCCAGCACCAGAGCAGGAGTTGGAGTTTCTGGGGAGGGGGGTAGCATTTTGCAGGGACCTTCGCCCGACGGCACCCAAAGGGCATTGGCTTCTGGAGTCTTTGTCCAGGAGATTCTTTCACATCCTGTGCTCTTCAAACCATCCCTTGGGATAGCCAAAGTTCAGGGTCTCTGAAGAGTCCCCAGACCAAAACAGCCAGGGTAGGAGGGGGAGGGAGAGCCAGCCGGAAGGGGGGAAGGAGGGCGGGGTAGCAGCTGTGGCAGTGTGCTGTGGGGGAATAAAAGAGGGAGACAGATTTCAACTGGACAAACCAGACTTGGTGCTCTCTCTCTTACTTCATACCAATTATTCCGGGATAGCCTGAGCCTTCCAAGTTGAAAACAAATAATTGAAAAGGAGACTAGGATTTACCACAAGGAGAGGTCAGAGTGATGGCGCAGGGGTTGGGGGGGGGGGGGTTGGTGAGCCATCAGGGACCAAAAGCTCAGTTTCCAGCTGGTCACACCACATACCTTGCACGTTCATTTATACAACTTTTGTTCTCTTCTTTCAATCGGTTCAACCCCATAATTCCGTTCTTAAAAAAAAAAAAAAAAAAAAAAGCCAACCACCAATCCAGTGGTGGGAGGAGGCAGGAAAAGAACAGATAATTATTTCCCCTTAGGAAGTCTTGCACACAAGTGGATCAGTTCTATGCAATGCTTTTTATGGAGAAAGGCTCTTTGGGGTTTAAGTTAGGGAAAACTGTCTAGATGTGATTGCTCTGGCTGTCTGTATTATACGTTTTTGCAATTATTCTTGTACTGTGTTTGTATGTAACATGCCATGCTCATTGAGAAGCACATCCGATACTCCTGTACGAGTAGCTCACTACGGTTTAGAGAGGTAGGTGAAGGTCTGTTGGAATAGTACATCCACGTGTCCACACGGACAAGAAGCTCACAGACCATTAGGAATGTAAATATCTGCTGACACATTACCGAGATTTGTTTCTTTGTGCTACCGGTGTCAAAAACGCGCTTCGTTTTGCAAAGGGCCTCTTTAGTACACAGCTATGGAGACATAGGTTTTTTTTGTTGTTGGATACAAACACAGGTGCGCAAACTCAGGAATCTTTTTCCCTCTCCAGAAATCCTTGAGAAAAGCTCTGGCCTGAGAGAGAGAAGGGTACCTTTGCTGGGCATCCATTGGAGAAAACACACCCTGTTAGGGGAGTGACAGGTTAACCCCCAGACTCGGTTTTGTTGCTCGAAGAAATCTTTCCCAAAATCCTGCATCAAATTCTTAGAAGGAATAGGGGTTATTTTATCTAACGGTGTAGTTCATGGAGCATTCCTTCCAATGTGGTGGTGGTTTTAAGGAGAAGTTTCATACCCTAATGTTATTAATTCTAGTTACGGATTAAAGCATTCTTTTTTCCTCCCTTGCTGCTTGATTATCGTCTATGGCTGGTCTGATATTATTAGATTTTGATTGAGCCCCAAATTCGAATTTAGGCTTCTTTATACCATTGACTCGCTTATTTTCCTAAGTTCCCTCCTCACTCTCTCCCCTCCCCCCATGAAAATATCATGGGAAGTGTGAACATCTTTCAGCTCTTAGTGTGTCTGAGTCAGCAGCTTCAACCAGCCAAGCCAGCCTTTCAGGACGTGGGCTCAAGAGCTGAGGAAAGTTAAGGGTCACGACCAAGGTGAGGAGCTAAAGTTACATTCCTGTGTTCTCATCCCTCCCCCCCACCCCCGGCTTTCCTCTGGGAGTGTGTCCTCAGTCTCCTCCCCACTGTGCAAGGAAAGACCTGTAGTTATAGATTCTTCCTACATTTATCTACAAAATAAATATGCACACAAGTTCTTTAAAATGTTCTTAAAGGAAAAAAGAAAGAAACAGAAAGCCAGCTTATTTGGTTAGGAATAGAAGAACAGGATCATATAGGAAAGTAGGAGCTCCTTTCCTGGGTGTTTCTCCTGAAAAGGAGCAAAGAGACTTACAGGGAAAGAAGTAAGGAGATTTTGGAAAACTGCCTTTATTTAATTTTACCTCCTGCGGGGCACCTCCTAGCAACTTAATGCAGGCTCTGTGCTTTTCTGCTCCAGCTTGATTGGGTCCTGTCCAGTCTGCTTCCTAATTTTTAATTTTACTTTAATTTTTTTTTTTTTTTTTAAGAGACAGAGGCACCTGCAAGTATGATTGTTACTGGATCACTGGTCCAGGCCAGAATGGAAAACCCTGGTGAATACAGGCTAGAAGCAAACGAAAAAAGCGGGGAAGACTTCAAAGTCATTCATGAAGTGTACCTATGAATTTTTTAAAACGGGGGTCTGGTTATTTAAGAAGGCCAGATTTGGGGCGAGGAACCCGACTCGCATGCAAGTTGCACTCTGAAACACAGAAACTAACCCAATGCAGAGGAAGGAGCGGTCCTGTACCAGTGGCCTCTTCCAAGCCCTTACTCCGGGGCCGGTTTAGGGGGTGCGAAGCGGGGGCTGTGCACGCTGCCCCGGGAGCGCCGCAAGTGCGGGCGGTGGCCCTGGGCCGCGGTCCGGGACTCGGGGAGCCCGCGGCGGCACCCGGGGCTGGGGCTTTCCTCTCCGAGGGCGGCGGTGCGGGAAGGCTAGGGAAGGCGTTTGCGCGGCGGCACTGGGCCGCGGTCCCCTTGCACCCGGTCCCGGGGAGACAGCGGGCGGCGGGTCGGGCGCCGCGGTCGGGTCCCACCCCGCTCTCTCCCGGGCCGGCGCGCTGCAGGGTGGAGAAGCCGGCAGCCCCCCTGAGCCCTCCCCGCTGCCTCTCGAGCTCCGGTGGGGTGTCAGAGGTAGCACAAAAATGTGCAAATAGGCAAACACACAAAAAAAATAACATGTCAAATATCGCATGGGGCATATTTCGACTAAAAAACCCTTGGTTATTCATCTGAAGTTCACATTTAACGGGGCGACCTGCGTGTCTGGCGGCCCCAGGCCGAGGCCGAACCCACCCAATCACCCCGCAGGGCGCCACTCCGGGTGGGGGTCGCTCCTGCGCGTCCACCAGCTTCTTTCTCTCCTCGGGGCCCCGAGCGTCCGTCTTGTGGCGCTGAGGACGGGGTTGGCAGGAAAAAACGCGTCTGGGAGCGGCAGGTCCGCTGCCGCCCGGGAACGATCCCCCCACCCCCACCCCAACACACTCCTCCGGGTTATAAATCTGGCCGATAGCCGCGCTCTCGACTTACACAACCAACTTTTCTTTTCCCTGATGGATGAACTCCCGGGTTTAAAAGATTACAGTAATCACAGGAGGACAGTGTAAATCGAATCTGATAGCAATAACTTTCGGGGAAGGTCAGGCTCAAGTGAAATGTTACCAAGCAACAGGCATTTTGTTTGCAAAATACAATCAAAGAGCATTGATGAGAAATTCTTTGCTGCAGCCAGTCAGCACTTTCTGCTAACAGCTTTACAGAGAGAAAGTGAGTAAATCTTCATAAATCAACGTCCCTGGAGGACTTGGAGCCCCTTTCTGGAACTGTTGCACTTCTTCCTGGGAGGGAGGAGCTCAGCAAAAATCTTTTGCCTCCTCCCTGCCTCCCTTTCTCCTCCCTTCCCCTCTTCCTCCCCTCTGGCTTTCCTCCTTTCTTTGGCTTTTTAGCTTGTTCTGGCTTCTCAGGTCCCTGGATTTTCTTGTCTGGGGAGGAGATGAGGCAGTGGGCGGGGAACTGGGGTATGGACTGGGGACTGGGGAATGGGAGGGGGGGCTCAAGGCAGAGATCAAGGCCTGAGTAGTAACAGCTGGTGGTCACAGGTCCATCTACTGCCTGAGCACTGCAGACTCGGGTTCTCCAAGGAAACTAAAGGGAACCGACAACAAAACTATGTGTAGGTTTTTTCCATTTTATTTTATAATTAAATAGCTATAAAAATAAGCACAGTCAAGTGCTGAGTAACAGTATTATGGAAAACTGAACATTCAGAAGGTCAGTTCTTTACTGAATCTCTAATCTCTCTCTCTCTCTCTTTTTATTGCAATGACTAGGCAGGCATACATTGTACAAAGCGGGGATTGGTATTCTGCCCCCCCCCCCTCACCGTTTATTACTTTTAGTTTATTACTTTTATTAGTTCAGGGATGAGTATTTGTTGCAAGCTTTGTCTCTCCAGGTGAATGTTTACAACAATGTGAACCCCGTGGATACAGCACAGTCTGCCCAGCTACCGGCCTTTTAGTTATTTGCTGCATTTCAGTGTAAGATGTGACCAACCGCATAGGTGACGGAAATTTTTACAGAAGATGAATCAGTAAACTGTGAGCCTCTCAGTGGCCAAGAGGCAAGGTTTTGATCAGCTCTGTATAATCTTCCCTAATACAGTGCCTGGGAACATAGTAGGAGACTTAAGGTTTTTGTTAAATAGATGTATGAATGAGTAGACAGCTACATTAAAAAAATGCTGATTAATTTTTTTGAGAGAGAGAAAAAATGCTGATTAATTTTTTTGAGAGAGAGAAAGAGAATCCCAAGCAGGCTCCTCCCTGTCAGGCCAGAGCCCTACGTAGGGCTCGAACTCACAAAACATGAGATCATGACCTGAGCCACCCAGGCGCCCCACTGGCCGTATTTTTATAAGTACCAAATAAACAGGTAGATTTATAGGTAATTTTCCTCCTTCTTGAAAAGTGTTCCTGAGTCAACAAAGTTCAAAACTAAATTTTTGCAAGACATACAAAGTCCACTGTTGCAAGCCTTATTTCCTTAAGTTCTGCCCAATGTTCCCCCAAATATTGATCCCAAGGAACCATCCTGATTCCTTCACACTTTAGTAAGCTAGTGTTGTTAATGAATTTTAAAAAGCAAAGCATGACTGTCTATACTTTTCACAGGATCCATACCACCCCCCCACACACACACGCAGAAGAAAAGGAATGATTTTCCACCTACATTCATTCCCTGCTATACTTTAGATCTTCACCCATTCAGTTTTTCGTTTTTGTTTTTTTATGATGCAGCACTTCTAGTGTGAGATCAAAATAACACAAAATGTAAAAAAGTATGTTGGGCATTCTGATTGGGCATTGGTCTCTTCGAGAAGCCCTGTCCAGCCTAGGTTCCTTCCTTTTCTGTCATTGCTGTAAGACTGGTGTGCTTGGAAAATGACCCTTCAGGGAACAATTAGTTATAGGTGTATCCCCCCTCCCCCAAGCTCAAGTCGACAGAACAAGGGGTACCATTCATGTTTCAAAATGTATGACATAATTTCAAAAGAAAAAAAAAAGTCCACTGACTTTTGCACTAGGAAACATCCCTCTCTATGCCAATGTTTTTGTGTTTTCATTCAAGATCTATTTTTGTTTTTGTAGCTATAATTGGATAGAATGGATAAATCCACCACGTTAGAGTCTGAAAGAGTCTCTCTCTATTTTTATGTGTATTGAGCAGAATGTTTATTTCCCATACATGGTAGACTTCCCCAAATATTTGAAATGAATACCTAGGGTTTTTTTTTTTTTTAAACATGTAACTACATTTTCATATTTAAAAAGTCCTCTAAAGACTTTTTGCAAACTGTAGTTTTAGATTGGAAGTCACTTTTGTGTGACTATTCAGTTTCCCTCCCTAGTTATAGTCTGTAGCAAAAGAAAAAAAAAAAGTCTTGGAGCTATCTTAAGGTTTATGTATTTTTTGAAGTTGGTAGCATTATCACGGATGGAAAAAATTTCCTTCTGAATTGAATATCTACTTCTTTTAAATACTTAAAGCTTAGTGAATGGTTTAGTTGAGGGGTGGCTAGGACTAATTTTTTTTTTTAATGTTTATTTATTGTTGAGAGAGAGACAGAGCATGAGCAGGGGAAGGGCAGAAAGAGAGGGAGACACAGAATACAAAGCAGGCTCCAGGCTCTGAGCTGTTAGCACAGAGCCTGAAGCAGAGGGCTGGAACTCACAAGTTGTGAGATCATGACCTGAGCCGATGTCAGACGCTCAACTGACTGAGCCACCTAGGCGCCCCTAGGACTAATTCTGTATCATGAAAAATATGACATGGAAGAATGAATAGAAAGATTTTTAAAATACCTGGATGTTTAAGCATTAGAAACAGCAGATTATAGGGTACCAGGGTGGCTCAGTCATTTAAGCCTCCGACTTCAGCTCAGGTCATGATCTCACGGCTTATGGGTTTGAGCCCCACATCAGGCTGTGTGCTGACAGCTCAGAGCCTGGAGCCTGCTATGGATTCTGGGTCTCCCTCTCTTTCTGTCCCTCACTTGCTCATTCTCTGTCTCTCTCTCAATAAATAAACATTTTTTAAAAATTAAAAAAAAACCAGATTGTATCACTTTCAATAGGTAATTTAGAATATCAGATGAAATTGATTTCTTTCTCCTTTTTGAAGACGAGGTTTGGCTTTGTGTACCCCTATTACTAGGGGTAGACATATTATCAGTTGGAGTATATTCTTACTCTCCATGTTCTAGGAATGAGGGTGTCAGTTTCAAAAAGAAAGAGGGTAGAGTGTTTGGGGACGATTTCCCTTTCCATTCCGTTGGTTAGCAGTGTCACATTTCCGTATCTAGAAAGGCCTTTGTGTTTTAAGCCAACATGAACAGTTTGCAAAGTTCGTTTAGGGAAAAAAAAACCTAGAGATGTAAAGAAACACCTGTTATTAAGTTGTACTTTATCACGGGCCGCAAAACTCACCCTCTATAATTACTTGTGGAAGTCTGTATTTATAGAATAATTTACAGTACATCTGGGTAATTTACAATACATCTAGGTTAGGGACAACAGTACAACCAATTGTAGATACCACAGTGCCACAGGAGTGCAGGGACTCTCCGTTCTGCCCTTGAGAAGTTACTGCTGGGTGAACAGAAGTGCCACAAAGTGAGAGCCTAGTCTTCCCTTGTCCACTTTTGAAACCCCAAGAGCCTTGGTTGTTGATAGGAATTCTGCTCACGCAATACTCAGGTGCATGAAGGCCATAGATGTGTCCCACACCTTGTTTCCTTCAATGGCTTCTGTCTTCCCTTTGAACAGGATATGAACAGTGCTGAGCCCAGTTAGTTGGAATGCCCTGAATTTGTAGACTTGATTCTTGTGACATCCTGTTAGCTTTTTATTTTTTGACCACTGGGCCGTAGCCCCGGCACTGAGCTGGGGAGGCTGACCGCCCAGAAACCTGAGAAGAGTGTCTGGATGAATCAGCACAATCCACCCCCCCTGGCTGAGAAGGAACAGGAAGCAAGCACAGGCTGCTGGGGGCGTGTCACCATAGCAGGGGGACAGGGTGGCACAAGAAAATAAAGGAAGGGACTGTTGCAGTCTGGAGGTTCACAGTTGGTGAACGAGCTGGTACCCATATAAGATGCTATTGTGGCCTCTTCTGCAGGACAGGAAAATAGTTACAAAACTGGCATTTTGCGTTGTCAGATATATAGTCCTGTCATCCAGTATCCAGTAGATTGGGGGGAAAAACACGTTTTCACAACAGCAGATAGGTCAGTTGAGCCAGAACATCCTTCTCTAGCTCTTCTGTGACTGAACTTCGGCTCCTTGACTCACTTTCTTCTGGAGCCTGACGTGTTCTGTGGAGGACTGAATTTGGTGGTAGACCTCAAGACATTTTCCACAAATATTTTCAGCATTTGCAACTTATCCAGCATGGGAAAAATGATCTTTTAAAAAAAAATTTTTTTAAAGTAAATTCTACCCTCAATGTGGGGCTTGAACACACTACCTAGAGATCAAGAGTCACATGCTTTGTGGACTGAGCCAGACAGATGTCCTGAGAAAAATTGTTGTTTAAAAGAAGACGCTTGGGGCACCTGGGTGGCTCAGTCGGTTAAGCGTCCAACTTCCGTTCAAGTCACTATCTCGTAGTTCGTGGGTTCGAGCCCCGCATCGGGCTCTGTGCTGACAGCTCAGAGCCTGGAGCCTGCTTTGGATTCTGTGTCTCCCTCTCTCTCTGCCCTGCCCCAGCTTGTGCTCTGTCTCTGTCTCTCAAAGGTGAATAAATGTTAAAAAATTTTTTTTTCAAATCTCACCATCTCCTATACTGCTCTGATACTGTGTGTCCCATTCTTTCTCTTTTCTTATTGTGGTAAAATACACATAATGTGAGAGTTAACTCTTTTAACCTTTTTTAGGGTTACAATGTAGTGACATTAAGTGCATTCATAATGTTGTGCAACCACACTAGTGTCCATTTCCAGAACCTTTTCATCATCTGAAATTGAAACCCTGTACCTATTAAACCATATGTCCCCATTTCCTCTTTTCCCTCTGGCCCTGGTAATGATTATTCTACTTTCTTTAAAAATTTTTTTTAAACGTTTATTTATTTTTGAGACAGAGAGAGACAGAACATGAATGGGGGAGGGTCAGAGAGAGAGGAAGACACAGAATCCGAAGCAGGCCCCGGGCTCTGAGCCATCAGCCCAGAGCCTGACGCGGGGCTCGAACTCACGGACCGTGAGATCATGACCTGAGCTGAAGTCGGACGCTTAACCGACTGAGCCACCCAGGCGCCCCTAAAATTTTTGTTTAATGTTTGTATATTTTTCGAGAAAGAGAGACAGTGAGAGAGCAAGGAAGGGACAGAGACAGAGGGAGACCCAGAATCCAAAGCAGGCTCCAGGCTCTGAGCTGTCAGCACAGAGCCCCACAGGGGGCTTGAACTCAGGAGCCATCAGATCATGACTTGAACGGAAGTTGGATGCTCAGATCAAGACCTGAGCCAAACGCGGATACTTAACCAACTGAATCACCCAGCCGCTCCCATTCTACTTTTTATCTCTGAATTTGTCTATTCAAGTTACCTCATATAAATGGAACCATAGAATATGTGTCCTTTTGTGACGGGCTTATTTCACTTAGTATATTTTCAAGGTTCATCCCCACAGTAGCATGTGTCAGAATTACATTTTGAGACTGAATAATACTGCATTGTACGTATGCACCACATTTTTATTTATCCATTCATCCTTCCGTGGACATTTGGGCTCCTTCCACCTTTGGGCTATGGCAGATAATGCTACTATGAATGTTTGTGTACAGTAAGTATCATATTTGATACTAAGCAAGTTCTGTCTGGCTGTGTTTGCTTTTCTTCCTGCACATGCCTTTTATCTGCTCAGCTAGATCATAAGTTCCTCCAGTCAGGGATAAGTCTTATACTTCCTGGTATTTTTCACTCCCTTTTTTCTGTGTCCCTCGGCGTCTTGCATATTACAGGGATACAAATACTCGATGCTGATAATGATAGGTAAGGAAAGCTAAAGTTAAATTAAAAAACCCTGCTTAGAGGCACATAGTATTTAAAACATTATTTAATATTTACCTGGGGAGTGTATTTGACTTGTTTTCCTAAGCTCCACGGGGCAGGGGCCGAAGTCCAATTGTGTGTTCAGTTCAATGCAGAGCTGACATACTGTCCCTGTCCACTCATTTTCAAGGGTTTAATAATAGAGTAACTGCCAAAAGGTGTGCATGGGGTCATGAGTCAGGAAAGTTGACATAGGTCTCTCTGATTAGAATCTCTAGAAGCTTTTTTGTCCTTGTTTTTCTCTTTTGGATCAAGAACAAATACCACATTAACTCAGGAGAGGACATGTGGATCCCCTGTCCTGGGGAACTGCGAGAGGGAATATGTCAAATTCCTCTTGCAAAGATAGGTCTTCTGCACCTCCCCCCACCCCCCCAACCGGAGCTGTGCTCGAAAGCAGAGCTGGCATAATATATGTGGGCTGCAGATGATCCCCACATAAAACCTCACATTTTGTCTTAGAAAAAGCAGTAGTTTACTTAAAATGCAAACTGGGGATAAGTGAATTTGTACCAGATCAGTCATAGGACTGAAAGTTGTACTGATACAGTTTAAGCACATTTTAAAAGGTGCTCATTTATGCTTGGTGCATAGTTCTTGCCCTGTTGAAGAACTCACCTTCTAGTTTTCCATTATGCTTGAAGTAAATCCCATATTAGAAGAATGTTCATAAATGGGCCTTTGTTTAAGGCTTTTAAAATAAACAACAACAAATAGAAGGAGATAGATTTTTTGACAGGGCTGTGATGAAATTTCACCGGCTGGCATTCTAAAGATAATCAGGTGTGCCCACAGAGAAAATGACAAGGAAGCTATTCAGGCAGGCCGGAGAAAACACAGGCAAACCGATTGTTTACAACCTGACAACTGGGTCATTAATAATTTTCATCTTTAGATCAGTTGCACTGGCTTTGAGTAGAGACAGCCAGTAAATGCTTGCAAAAGGATAAAAATCTACTTGCATATAGCGTGCTAATAAAGAATATGTTCTTTTATTACAGAGGCCTGTTGGCATGTCCAAAGCAAGCAAATCAGTCTTACCTACTCCTTTCTGCCTGCTTAGAAATCCTAGCCCTTTGGGGGGTAATATCTTCAGTCAAAATGTTAAAATTGCACCTGGTTTAAGTTCACAGCCAATCTCTGCTTTACCCAGGAAACTGCCCCCCACCCCTTTTAATATAATTCAAGAAGTTATCTTTAAATCCTTTCCATGAACCTTACTAATAAAACAGTTGGTGAAACATTTTTACCTCTTGCGCTCTGTGGTCCTGGAGTTATGGGCGCACTGTTTCATTGATGGGTCATGACCCCTGTGCAGTTTGACAAAGCTCTCCAGCCATTTCCTTCTTTCCGTCATGCAACCTGCCTCGCTGTCCAGGATTCACAGCTGGTTTTGCCTTGCCTCTACTTCCGGTCTGTCAGTCCCTCCAGTGGCTTTTAAAGAAAGATTTCAACGTATGGTGGCTCCTTTCTTTCACTTTGGAAATGATATTGACTAATTATTGTACATGGTAACCTGATGAAATATACCACCAGTTCACAAGACACATGTACCACAAAATCTGCCTGTGGGAAATGGATTGAAAATATTAAAATTCCCTTCTATGGATCTAGGGGTCATGTACCAGCCGATGATGTCCGTAGATGACACCAGCCACCTCATTTGCAGAAAAGTAGCCAGAAGACAAACCCAAGCTCATTTTCCTATTCTTCCCTGTGCTGTTTTTATCTCTAGAACTACAGAGCATCCCTATTTAGATGGTTACTGCTACGACAGCTGCATCCTTAACAGTTATAGGGATCACATCACTGTTCTGTGTTTAGGGCAAGGCTTCTCTGCACATTCTTAGTCTGAGAATTCACTCCAATGTCTAGATTTTTATTTAGTCTTCCCTCCCCTCCATTTGCCAATGAGGTGGTTTGGATTTTGCTTAAAAGGCTTTCTGCACAGGAGTGTCTGGCTGGCTCAGTCATAGAGCATGTGACTCTTGATCTCAAGGTCATGAGTTCAAGCCTTTTTTTAGGAAGCAGGCAAGCAAGCAAGCAGGCAGGCTTTAAGTGTGTTAGCAAACACCGAGCCGTGGTTCCCTTCCAAAATGCGTGTGTGGGGCTCTCTCCAATTGCTCCTCTCCATGCACACCAGGAAAGGATTAACTTAGCTGTTCTCTGCTTTTCAGATCTGACTGAAGAACGACTGGGGGACAGCAGCTCGGCTGATAACACAGAGACCTTCAGTGACAAAGACGCCGACCAGAGGAGCTCCCCGGATGTGGCCAAAAGTAAGGGCTGCTTCACCCCCGAGAGCCCCGAGATCGTGTCGGTGGACGAAGGCGGCTACGCGGTCCAGAAAAACGGCGGGAACCCGGAGAGCCGCCCCGACAGCCCCAAGTACCACGCGGAGCAGAACCACCTGCTGATCGAGGGCCCCTCGGGGACCGTGTCCCTGCCCTTCAGCCTGAAAGCCAACAGACCGCCCCTGGAAGTGTTAAAAAAAATATTCCCCAACCAGAAGCCGACGGTGCTGGAGCTGATCCTGAAGGGCTGCGGGGGCGACCTGGTGAGCGCCGTGGAGGTCCTTCTGTCCAGCCGCTCTTCTGTCTCCGCGGCGGCAGACAGAACTGCGGCCGAGCCCGAGGGGCTGGTGCTGCCCTCCAACGGCCACATCTTCGAACACAGCCTGAGCTCCTACCCCATCTCCTCGTCCAAGTGGTCCGTGGGCTCGGCCTTCAGGGTCCCGGACACGCTGAGGTTTTCCGCCGACTCCAGTAACGTTGTCCCCAACCCCTTGGCGGTCCCCCTGCAGCACCCCTTCCCCCAGCCGCCCCGCTACCCGCTGATGCTGAGGAATACCTTGGCGAGGAACCAGTCCAGCCCCTTTTTGCCCAACGACGTCACCCTGTGGAACACGATGACGCTGCAGCAGCAGTACCAGCTGAGGTCCCAGTACGTGGGCCCCTTCCCCACTAACTCAGCCGGCGTCTTCCGGAGCTCGCCTGTCCTCCCCGCGCGCGCCCCCGAGGACCCCCGCATCTCCATCCCCGACGACGGCTGTCCAATCGTGGCCAAGCAGTCCATCTACACCGAGGACGACTACGACGAGCGGTCCGACTCCTCGGACTCCAGGATACTCAACACATCCTCTTAAAGGGCTTACCTGCCGGGTGGGGACCAGGTGACGTTTTCTGTGCATCTGCCCCTCCCCCACACCCCCCTCCCCCTCGCGAGGAGAGGTCACGACCTGTGTATACCCCCCTTTCCTTCTGTTTCACAAAGTGACTGTGCTTGATTCTATACCTTGGCAATAAAAAAACAAACAAACAAACACATAACTTATTTAATTTCTTGCACTTCATTGGAAAATGCCAAATAGCTCTACTCTGTGGCTTTAGTGCTGAATGTGTATTGTAAAAGAGAGTCTGATGCTAAGAATAGTCTTGGGAGAAGCCGGGTCCACTGGAAGATGTTATTTGGGGATGTAAGGCTGAAGGTCAGCCTCCTTCCTCAACTCAACCCGGAATGTCCGATAAAATAGTATACTTGAATGCAGTTTTGTGAAAGAGGATTCCTCAGGATATGTAAAGCCTCAAGGAAATGGTTTAGTTGCAAATGGACTCGGAACAGGGACCTTATATTCTTATGCTAAAAATCCTTCTTGCATATTTGAGAGAGACTGCACTTGAGAATAGAGTGAACTGCTCACATGCTTATTTAAGCTTGGACGGTTTTCAGAGACAAACTCCATTAAGAATTAATTCTTTTCACATGGCTGAATTGACACATGCGTCATGTCGATGTAAACCCAAATCACAGCTGTGAACTGCATGAAATGTATTGTGAAATGAACACAAGATAAAGCTTTGTCAGGTTATTGTAGCATGCTGAGGGCTCTAGAAAAAAAAAAATAAACTAAGGAGATGATCTTCGTTTATGTCATTTCTACTGGTGGAAAGAGGATCTGGAAAGAGAGAAACTGGATGTAAAAGCCACTTGCTAGCACACAGATCAGGAATCAAGGTCTCAGTGAAAGGGGGTCACTCCTCGAGAAACATGGAGAATTTGTTGCTTAAGAATGGAGTTAAATTCAGCCCCTCCATCCATTCTTTGAATTCTTCAACTGATACTTGGCGAGAGCCCATTTTGTGTAAGAGAATGCTTTCTGTATGCAATTGTCCAACTTACCTGTCCACGAGTCCAAGATAAACAGGGATTATAATGGAGGATCCCATTCAAGAATAAGGTAACAATGAGTGGCGCCTGGGTGGCTCAGTCGGTTGGGCGTATGACTTCGGCTCAGGTCATGTTCTCACGGTCCGTGGGTTCAAGCCCCACGTCTGGCGCTGTGCTGACAGCTCAGAGCCTGGAGCTTGCTTCTGATTCTGTGTCTCTCTCTCTCTCTGGCCCTCCCCTGCTCATGCTCCGTCTCACTCTCTCTCTCAAAAATATATAAACATTAAAAAAAATTTTTTTTTTAAAAAGAATAAAGTAACAATGAAACAATCTACCGTGTGGGGAATAAGTAAAGTACTCAGCCCCAGACCTGACGTAGAGAAAGCACTCGATAAATGGGAGCTATTATTACTACTGTTAATTAAGCTTGGTAGACTTTGCATTCTTACTCAGGGGTTTTAAAAAGTGAGTTTTCCAACAATACTATCTGGTGGTGCCCACACAGATCACTTCTCTCGCTGTGTCCATTCTTCAAAGATAGTGAAAGCAAAGATGGCTGTTTAAGTCAGAAAATACACTTAGGAAGGTGGAAAAGAAAGTAAGCAAATAAAAGCCTCTACATGACAAGGATGCAGAAAAAGCTCCCAATGCCAGAATAGGTCTGGAAGGGAGAGTGCTAATCCTCTTGGCCTGGGGGATAGGAGCTAATATCAGCTGCCGACCGTCCTTGAATGGGTCCCAGGAGACAGAGATATTTAAAACTGAAAAAACCCCCAACTCATCTTTATTTCTGTAGGGCACTTTGGGGATGAGAATCTTTGATGGGGAAAAAAATTCCTTATATTAACCGGACTAATGTGTATTTCAGTGACATAGTTACATACCAGGGTGTTTAAAAGTACATACTATTTGTTGTTAGGATTGTATTTAAACATTAGCGTATACATAAAGGAAGAAAGTAAGGGAGTGGAGAGCAAAATAATTTGCCCCTGATTCTTTTTTTTTTTTTTTTAATTTTTTTTTTTAACGTTTATTTATTTTTGAGACAGAGAAAGACAGAGCATGAACGGGGGAGGGTCAGAGAGAGGGAGACACAGAATCCGAACAGGCCCCAGGCTCCGAGCTGTCAGCACAGAGCCCGACGCAGGGCTCGAACTCACGGACCGCGAGATCATGACCTGAGCCGAAGTCAGCCGCTTAACCGACTGAGCCACCCAGGCGCCCCAATTTGCCCCCGATTCTAAAGACACATATCCAGGAAGGACGTTTCATGTGTTGTGATGGGCCAATGTCTAGGCCTAACTAGGACAAATGTATTTTCCAAGGTATCTTCATCTCAAAAGCCAATCTACATATATTTAACAAGCAGCAATGATAACAGATCCCCTGGGAGCCAAAGGTGCTACAAAATCTATCTTTCAGCTGTTACTTCTCCAGGTTGAATGGCCCAATTGAGCAAAACTCGCCTTAAGATATGGTGCCTTTACAGCACGTGATTTAACCTCCACAGATCATCAAAATCATGGACTTCTTTTGACAATGGCCAGCAAAATGGAATGATCTGTAAGACAGCGAACTCAAAGGCTAGTGCAGGTATGTTTGATCCTCCATATAATCTTCTGGAGCAAGAAATATTTATTTTGGTGGGGCAAGCGTGGTCAGGGGGCTGATGGGAGAAACTGGTTAAGATCCTACATCCTGCTCCCAGCATTCCCTTTTGCTTCCTCTGTGATCCTGTCTGTGGGGCCCCCCTCTGGCGAAAGTGTCAGAACGTGTTAGATTCTAGCTCATCTCCCAGAGACTATCCTGCGAGGACATGTGGCAAAGCGGCACACGGTTATTTTTTCACATGAGAGAGTAAAAATCACCCGGCTCCTTCTGGCTAAATCCCGTGTGTCATGACGGGGTGCTTGAAGGTAAACTTGGAGCTGAGTCAAGCCAGCCTTAGGGCAAGTTAGTCCACATTAAACCAGGGTGCCTCTCTCTCCCCCTTCTAGGGAGCACCTGTCAGCTGCTCGTCTTAAATGCTTTATTCATCTACGGTGTGAGTGTGGCTGGGGCAGTCTGTTCTATGGCATTTGTCTGTGGTCCACGCACCCCAGTGCTTACATTTCTAGTTTAGATTCCCGGGCTCTGCTTGTTGAGTTCGGAATCCCTGGCAGCATCAGCACCTACATTTTTGTCATCTTTCCCAGGTGATTTTTTTTTCTTTTAAGTTTTAATGTTGATTTCTTTTTGAGATAGTGCACAAGCACACAAGTGGGAGAGGGGCAGAGAGAGAGGGAGACACAGAATCCGAAGCAGGCTCCAGGCTCTGAGCTGTCAGCACAGAGCCTGATGCAGAGCTCAAACCCATGAACCGTGACATCATGACCCGAGCTGAAGTCGAATGCTCAACCGACTGAGCTGAGCCACCCAGGTGCCCTGCCCTCCCCCGCTCTGCCAGGTGATTCTTAAACTCACTAAGATTTGAGAACCACCTCCCTGTGCATCACACACATCTTTGGGTTTTCTTCTTAGATCCATGCCAAGCAAAAAGAGCTGAAGGATAAAAACTCTCATGCTGGAGGCTTCTAAATACGTACATCCTCCACTCCTGTGTCCTTCTCTATGGCAACAGTAAATAAACGCCCACCTGTAAGCAGTCTTGGTACCTGCCCTACAGGTAGTTCAAGTAACTTCAGTGGCAGTGTTAACGTTTGAACCAAGTACACATTTGAGATCAGAAATGCCTGTGTTTGGAAACTTCTGATTGGCGAAGCGCCAGATGTTAGCATAAGTGTGCCCTCCTTCCTATCAAGGGGAGCACCACTTAAAGCTCCTGAGATTTGCCAGTGCTGCTGACCCTTAAGGTATGCCATGATTCCAGGTTTCCCAATGACACCTGGAAATAAGCTTTGCCCTGGGGCTGGAGATTTGAGTTTTAAGAATCATCAAGAATCCCCTTCCCCCGCCCGGTTTTACGGAGATATAATTGACATACAACGTTGTGTATGTTTAAGGTGTATGAGGTGATGATTTGATATAGGTATTATTACAAAATGATCACCACAATAAGGTTAGTTAACACATTCATCACCTCACCTAATTATCCCTTTTTGGTGATGAGAACATTGAAGGTCTTTTCTCAGCAACTTTTTTTAATTACTCTTTTTAAAAAAGCTTTATTTATTTATTTATTTATTTTGCGAAAGAGAGCAAGAGAGTGGGAGTGCGTGTGCATGAGTGGGAGAGGGGCAAAGAGAGAGAATCCCAAGCAGGCTTCACGTTGTCAGTGCAGAGCCTGACGCAGGGCTCGAACCCATGAACTCTGAGATCACCATCTGAGCCGAAACCAAGAGTCAGAAACTTAATCGACTGAGCCACCCAGTTGCCCCTCTTGTCAGCAACTTTCGAGCATGCAATATAGTATTGACTACAGGCACAATGCTGCACATTGGATATCCAGAATTTACTCATCTTACGAGTGGAAGCCTGTACCCTTTGACTAACATCTCCCCATTTCTCCCATCCCCATCCCCTGGCAACCATGATTCTACTCCTTGTTTCTGTGAGTTTGGTTTTTTTAGATTCCATGAGTAAGGGAGACCACACACTACTTGTCTTTTTGTGATTGCCTTGTCTCACTTAGTTTGTAACACTTGCTTTATCTGTTAATGTGTTGATGGACAGATTAGGTTTCCATCTAGGTTGTTTCCATGTCTTGGCTGTTGTGAATAATGTTCCCGTGAATACAGGGTGCAGATATCTCTTTGAGATATTGATTTCATTTTCTTCAGATATACACCCAGAGTTGGCATTGCTGGGTCATATGATAGTTCTATTTTTAATTTTTTAAGCAGCTTCCATAATGTTTTCCATAGTGGCTGCACCATTTTACATTCTCACCAATAGTGCACAAGGGCTCCCTCTCTCCTTATCCTGGCCAGCACTTAAGATCTCTTGTCTTTTTGATAACAGCCATTCTAACAGGTGTGAGGTGATGTCTTACCTCAGAATACCAATCCTCTTGGTGAAGGGAAAAACAAAAGCAGTTGCACAGAAATTTTGAGCAGCAAGGCATTTCTTAGCCAGGTACGTGGCTGCGGTTGAAATTAATAGCAGAGAAACTGGGGAGGTGACGGGAAGGGGGCAGTGATTCTGAACCCCTGGTCCAGGCTGTTGCAATCAATCAAAGCCTTCTAAGAGCCTAAGAACATTTAAAATTTACGGGAAGAAATAGGACCAGAGGAAGAGGTAGACCATGTAGCAGTTACGTATTT
The DNA here is from genome assembly GCF_018350155.1 of Leopardus geoffroyi. NCBI lineage: Eukaryota > Metazoa > Chordata > Mammalia > Carnivora > Felidae > Leopardus > Leopardus geoffroyi. The sequence goes on along the minus strand of NC_059342.1, from coordinate 10,251,570 downwards.
ATGGGGTCTGCTCTCTAGGGACTCATCTTCCAAAGTCCCCAAGTTGCCCTATGGCTGGGTTGGTGGGAGGCAACGGGAAGGGGGGGCATCCTGGGAACATTTGTTGGGTGCCCAGAGAACAGGCGCTGACTGCATTTGATCTGACATATTTGAAAAATGAACTTGATTTCACTGCATACTGTTTCAGTGATTCATTCTTTTTATGTGCATTTACTCAGCAGAAGTGAGTTGAAAATGAGACGGATGCTAAATTTATATGTTAATTTTAATATTGAAGCTATCCTATACTTGAAGAATAAGATCAATGCTTCAATTTCATTCCTTAGGTGGTACTGAACGTTGTCATTACTGAGGGGAAAAAAAAAAATCATTTCCAAATGCATCCTCCCTGAATTCCAATCTCAGGGGACAGAGGAGTCTTGGGAGAGGCAATCTTGCCTCTTGCCGATGGTCCGTTCAGTGTCGTCCATCAGTGTTCCCACAGTATCATTTACTATTTCAGTGTGAAGGGTCAATAAAAAGGGTAGTGGTTTTCCTTACATCTCAATGGAGTTTATTTACCAATTGGATTCTGAGAGTTGGTGATGGTGGGGGTGGGGGGTGCGGGGGGGGGTGGTGTTAGGCTGTGTTAAGAGTTTCATGTATCCCACAGGCAAAGCCACTGAGCTTAACCAAAAGTAAACTCACCAGTTGCAGGAAAATTATACCTCCGAATACTTGAGTCACTGCTTGGTTGTTTTAGACCACGACCTCACACTTGCACTCTGATTTAAGGGAAAGATTCCAAAGGTCTATGGAAGGTTGTTTGGGGGAGAGAAGGAACCTCTGTCTCCCGGCCAAACCTGGTGGAGTCAGATGTGGAATGGCTTCGATAGAGCCATAGGGTTGGTGAATGTGACTTGGCACCCAGGGCCTCCACGGGGTTACATGTGAGCTGTATCACCAGCAGACTCCGTACTGGCCTTGGCCTTCCTCATTGGTTTCTGCCTTCAGGGAGCACCCGGTGACATTGGCTGCTGTGGGTGGTCATGCATTTTGTGTGTTGCACCAAGGGGCTTGGCCAAGAGAGCAAGCGGGGGCTCAGATCTGGAATGGGTGCTCTTTTCTGATTTGCCAGATGATCAGAGAGGGTGCTGTTTGGGGAGGTGCTTATTTCTACTTTGCACGAAGTGATGGTCCAGTGTAGCAGGCGCTCGGGGGGAAGGTAGGGAGAAGGGAAAAGAGTGAATGAGTTGCAAGAGAACAGCCTGAGCATTAAAAGGATTAGCCGTAGATGCTATTGATAGATCATTGCCCCCTCATCTCCTTCAGCCTGTTCCCTTAGACAAAATAGGATGTGGTTGGTTCACTTAAAGTTTGAAAGAAATCTCACTCACTGAATTTGAGACTAGAAAGGAAGATATCAGGGAGGGAGGAGAACCAGCTTTTATTGAGCACCTACGGCTGGCATTGATCCGACCTCGGTACGTCTCTAAGGGCTGTCCCCACTCTGAAATCAGCCCAGGCCACCGGCAGCTGGGCAGTCAGATGTCATTTCGGGCTTCCTGAGTGGGCAGCAGTGTATGGAAAATAAAGCTGATGAGTGAACGAAAATGCCTACAGCAAGCACTGATAGATGCACTTTCCTGTCTTCAGAAGAGCTCTGTGAACCAGCCTGTCCACGTATCTCCGACACAGTAAAATCCAAGGGTCACTACAGACCCTGATGCTTCGAGAAACTATGTATCTAATGTGGTTTACTATTAACGATATTATACGTAGGGTCTTAAAAATTGCCAATTGGGCATGATGCATCCTTAACCCCCTATTACATAGAATATTTGATATACCAAAGCTCTCTATATGTATGTCAAAAACATGTTCCAAAAATCTAGCTATACTCCTAGAGAAAATTTGGTGAATCCAACATGATTTATTAAAATTAGCAATTCAGAGCACCTGTTAGATGTTATTAATCAGTTTAAAATATGTTTAGATCCAATCCAGATGCCAATTAACTTATTAAGTTTTTTTAATTTTAATTATATTTGTTTATTGAGAGAGAGAGAGAGCATATCCATGTGAGCAGGGGAGGGACAGAGAGAAATTCTCAAGCAGACTCCACACCCAGCATTGAGCCCACCATGGGATGATCCCGTGACCCTGGGATCATGACCTGAGCTGAAATCAAGTGTTGGATGCTCAATTGACTGAGCCACCCAGGTGCCCCCCCCCCCCATTAATCTATTAAAAACAAATGCTACCCAGAATCCAGCATTTTCCGGAAATAGTTCGGAGTTAAGTGTGACTCAGGAACAATCATTCATAAAGTTCTTACTCTGTCCTAGCGTTTTTGTACATGATGATGAACATGTATTAAATCATGTTATCACTCAACAACCACAAGAGATTGTTAGTATTACTATTTTCCTTTCATAGATGAGGAAGCAAGGAAGTAACTTGTCCAAGGACAACTACCTTGAAGTGATAGACGTGGGTGGGGTTCAGACCTTTGGATTCATTTTATGGACTTAGAGTTCACAGATTTTAATTAAAAAAAAAAATGTATTTAGGGGCACCTGGGTGGCTCAGTCGGTTTAGTGTCCGATTTCCACTTAGGTCATGGTCTCACGGCTTGTGAGTTCGAGCCCCGCGTTGGGCCCTGTGCTGACAGCTCAGAGCCTGAAGCCTGCTTCAAATTCTGTGTCTCCCTCTCTCTGCCCCTCCCCTGCTCGTGCTTTCTCTCTCTCTCAAAATAAATAAACATTAAATTTAAAAAAATGTATTTAAGTTGGCTCTATACTCAGCCTGGGGCTTGAACACACAACCTCCATATCAAAGAGTTGTATGCTCTACAGACTGAGCCAGCCAGGTGCCCCTAGGACTCACAGGGATTTTTAGAATTCTGGTTCCTTTCTTTGGCGAGCTCCCTGGTTTTCTCAGGAAATGCCTCCATCAGATCTGGGAACTGTGGCTGTGGCTGCAGATTCCTGGGCGTTGGAGCATCCGGAACCTTTCCTGTCCATCAACCAGCCAGTCAAGTGCAGCTAGCTGTACAGACCGTGACCAGCCGTCTGCATTAATGAGTGTTCTTCTTAGCTCTGATGCCCCCTGGAGGTCAGTGGGAGTAAAATAGATGAAATCAGTGTTTTCCCTCTGCTCCCTGTGCTGAAGGAGGAAGAGGGGAGGGGGGAGGAAGAGGGAGACTCTCTGCGACAGAACAGGGCTCCCCCCACATTCGGTTGTGCGGTTAGGTCCATGGTCTGTGTAAGGGTTTGGGGTTGGTGCTGATAGCGTGTGGGGGGTCGACTACAGCTCCACATGGGCGGGGGCGGGGGTGGAGGGAGGAGGATCAGAATATGTCATCCCAAATATGCCACTTGGGCATAAGGATTATTTTGAGCTGAAGGCAATTGAGAATCAACAGATACAGGACGAGTTCTCTGCTCTCCCCATATCTGCCTAAAAGCAGGGTATAAATTTCCCTTCGAAGAAGTTGCCTCCCTTGTACCAGTGAAAGAAGAGCAACTCTTATGACTGAAAGTAGGAAGTCAATGCCAAGACGAGCTTGCAGAAAAACACCTTGCGTAAACTTAGCCCTTGTCTTCTGTTAGATCCCCCCCACCCACCATGTATTTCCTAGTCACTTCCCTACAACTTATCACCTTTGAAACGCAAACCCTCTTTCCTTTTATTTTTTAATTTTATTTTTTATTTTTTAAAATTTACATCCAGATTAGTTACCATATCGTGCAACAATGATTTCAGGAGTAGATTCCTTAGTGCCTCTTTCCTTTTATAAAAAAGGTGTGTAAGCCCCCAAGCCTAACCCCTTCTGTGAGATTCACCTCTTTTCTGTGAACTGACATGCATGTAAGCATTCATAAAAATTATGTGCCTTTTGTCCTTTTCATCTGCCTTTTGTTAGTTTAATTTGCAGACCTCTGGTCAATGAACCTAAGAGGGTAGAGGAAAAGTTTTTCCTTCCTGACAGTGGACAGGGTCAGACAGTGAAGTCCACAGTAAGGAGGGAGGATTGTGCTTTCTGAGTGCCCTCTCAGGGGGGCAGGAGGAGACCTGAATAACCCTCCTGAGCTCCACAGCACCACCAGCCCCCACCAGGACCTACGCGCACGATGAATGTTCCAAGGGCAGGATAGATGAGCAAACCTGTGCTCTGGGATTTCAAGAATCCTGCTGCAGTCCTTGTGGCAGAGACGGTAATGCACCCATGGGCAGTAGGCCTGTCCCCCAGTGGATCGAAGGAAATAAGCTTGCTGGGGGAATGCCTGACCAGACAGCCAGTTCCGATGGTCTGGGGCTACACTTGCCCGTGGGAGTGCCTCTGTGTGGGTGGGATTAAGTCTACTTCTTAATCCCGCCTGGGAATTACCCTTAATTCAGTCAGGCGTCTGACTCCTGATTTTGGCTCAGTTCATGATCTTGTAGTTCATGAGTTCGAGCCCTTCATCGGGCTCTTCACCGACAATGTGAAGCCTGCTTGGGGTTCTCTCTGCCCCTGGCCTCCCTCCTCCCCTTCCCCCCTCTCTCTTTCAACATAAATAAATAAACTTTAAAAAAAAGTCTATTTCTTCCTTCACTGAGGCAGGAAGTGATTCACACTACAGAGCTTTGGTGACTCTTGCTCTGAGCCTAGTTGGCCCCAAAGACCTTTGTATTTCAGATTTCCTGGCCAACTGAGGCCAAAGAAAGAGCTCATTGGTGAGCTAGGTCAGGTGCCAGATCCAGTATACCAGTTAAGATGGAATTTAAGATAAACAGTGAATAAATTTTTAGCCTGAGTATGTCCTGGGTAGTATTTGTATCAGAATCCATGTGTGTGTGTGTGTACATATATATAGCATATATAGATATTTGTATATATATGTATATGGTATATTTGTATCAGTATCTATTTATATATAAATATTTGCAATATTTGTATCAGTATCTATGTTCATATATATATATACATACATAGTATAGACTATATATATATATTTGTATATATATATGTATATGGTATATTTGTATAAATATCTATTTATATATAAATATTTGCAGTATTTGTATCAGTATTTATGTTCATATATATTTATGTATGTATATATGTATATACATGGTATAGACTATAAGTATGTCCCAGGCAATATTACGTAAGTATTGCCTTAGACTTTTATATTCTCCAATATAAGTATTACCTATACATATTTATACTAAAAATTATTCATTGTTTGCCTGAAGTCCAGTTGAACTGGGTGTCCTCTGTTTTTATTTGCTGAATCTGGTGACTTTACCAGGAGAACAATGCATTTGTGGCCTGCCTGTGGCCATGGCTGTGGTCCTCTGTCTGCAGTCAAGGAAACGGAGGGCTGAGGTCTTGGCTCAATGGACTGAAAGCCTCCTCCAGCCCTCAGATGTATTTTGTTTGACCCACATGGAGTTTTTGCTTTCATTTTCGACTGACTGCCAACATTGAAAAATTGGGAGATCTCACATAGATGCCAGCTTTTTGGGCTTTTCTGGAAAAAGTGGGAGGTCTGGGAATATTGCATGGAAATGAACTTGTTAGAGCCTGCCTTGGTTTCACTTCCTTGTGCCTGGTGCCTGTAGTTGCATTTGGGACCAACTCATTTATTTTCCTAAATCTTGTCCTAGGTGGGGAGGATTTTTCTTTGGGCTCATCATCCCTGAGTGACTGTTGGCCCTGACCCAGCTGATCGGGGGTGTGGGGGCTCTGTCTCTCTGACCCTCCACTTTTGACCTGGTAACTTGCTTCTCAGAAGGGCTGAGGTGTAAGGTGGCCAAAAGTCCCTGAGCCCTCCCCCTGGGTCTCCCTTTTCACCTCTAAAATGAGGGGGAAGTGGGGCACCTGGCTGGCTCAGTCAGAAGAGCATGTGACTCTTGATCACAGGGTTGTGAGTTCGAGCCCCACGTTAGGTGTAGAGGTTACTTAAATAAATACAACTTAAAATGAGAAGGAAGTCAATCCAGGTTTCCAACAGTCTCTCTCTCTCTCTCTCTCTGTCTCTTTTTGGTACCAAAAGTTCCGATTCATCAACCCATGCCACCGCAGACCCAGTGTTTTGAAAGATCTTGTTTCCCCGAGCAAATGACATATACCGCCAGCAGCCTGTGAATTCTGGTCAGCCTCAAGGCCAACCCGTGTCACCGCACCTCGGTGATCAAATTCCCTCTAAAAGCAAAGACATTTTGTAAGCTCATGTAACCTTACTGAAAATATGTTCAGGTCCCCCTGCTGCTACCTTTAGAGCCACTAGGGGTTGGGAGCCTCATCAGTCAGGTTGGTCTAGTCTACACTGGGGTAACAAACTCCCAGATTTCAGTGGCTGAACACAGAAGAGTTCAACGTGTGTCGTGGGTGTGGCAGGTGCACAGGTAGGGGCCCTAGGATTTTGTTTCTCACCCGTGGCTCCGCCATCTTAACATGTGGCTTTTGGGGCAGGAGACGAGATAGCCGAAGGGCTTTTCCCGGCCCCGCTCTGTTCACGTTTCGCTGGCGGGATCCAATTTCAGGGCTTCACGTGAGGGCAAGGGGCTGGGAATTACAGTTTTCCGCATGCCGGGGAAGGAGCAGAGAAATGCACATAGTGAGCCCTGAAAGGAGACACAGGATGAGCCATGGGGTCCCTTCAGCTCCAAGAGCCCTGCCCTCCTCCAGAGTGATCAGAGGGAATGGCCCACGCTTTGTGGTGACCGATATCTACCAAGTAGAACAGACGCTACAGATATTCCAGTCTGTAGTTCCAATCCCATCGTATTCTTCCTGATAATGATAGCTAACCTGTATTCATTATTTATTTTTTTAAGTTTATTTATTTTGAGAGCGAGCGGGTGGGGAGGGGCAGAGAGAGAGGGTGAGAGAGAGAATCCCAAGCAGGCTCTGCACGGGTCAGCACAGAGCCTGACGCGGGGCTGGAACTCACGGACTGTGAGATCATGACCTGGGCCAAAGTCAACAGCTGGGTAGGTAACCGACGGAGCCACCCAGACACCCTGAGAGTTAACCTTTATTTTAACTCTTTATGTGCATGAATTGACACCAGCCCCACCAGGCCCTGGCTTCACCAACCAGGCTTTGGGGCTCTGACAGGCCCAGCCTGCTTTCCGAGTCCCCTCCTCGGGATTTCAGAGACCACATCATCTGAGGACGTCAGCCTCGGTGGGAGATGAAACTGACATCGTTTGACCAGCTACAGGGACTTGGCATTGTATTTCATTATTTCCTTTCCTTTCCTTTCATTTCATTTCATTTCATATTTCATTTATTTAAGTAATCTGTACACCCAATGTACAGATTAGCTTGAACTCATGACCCCGAGGTTAAGAGTCACAGGGTCTACCCACTGAGCCAGGCTGGGGCCCCTACAGGGACTTGGCTTTAATTTGATTTAAAATGTATTCTATTTTGCCCTACAGGGGGCTTGAACCGTGTTTTGTTATTTTTGCAGCGTGGTGGCCCACATTCCAGCACATTGTCCAGCTCTCTGGCCCAGCCTAGCCTCCAATCCATATAACTACTGTTTCCTTTAAGCTTGGTTTGAAAGTCAACGGACTCCTTTTTGTTGTGAGGACATTAATTTTATCTGTACGTTTTGAACAGGTCACGTTTATACATCTACAGAGTTCAAAAGTCAAGAGAAGATTCTCCCTCCTCCCAACTACCTGAAGGTAACCAATGTCATTAATGTGTTGGGCATTCTCCCAGAAGTATTTTTTTAATGTTTATTTATTTTGAGGGAGAGAGAGAGCTTGCGCGTAGGGAAGTGCAGAGAGAGAGAGAGAGAGAGAAAGAGACAGAATCCCAAGCAGGCTGCATCAGCACAGAGCCCAGCTCAGGGCTCGAACTCACGAACCGTGAGATCATGACCTGAGCTGAAATCAAAAGTCGGATGCTGAAGCAACTGAGCCATTTAGGTGTCTCCCCCAGAAGTACTTTTGTACTCACAAACAGAGGTATTCTTTTTTCCTTTTCTACACAAATGATTGCATACTGTATATACAGTTGCTTTATCTTGCTTCCCCCCCCCCCCCACTTAATATGACCTGGAGGTGGTTTGATATAATTATAGAAATGATTTCTTCATTAAAAAGTTACATATTATTCCATTGTGTGTGACTGTTCCGTGATTTATGAAGCAGTTCCCTTCTGATAGGTGTGTAAGTTTTCAGATCATCTGCTGTTACAAGCAATGTGGCAATGAAAGCAGACACAGGTGGCTTCAGGTGGGAGCAGGTGTAAGTGGGATACATTCATACGAAGCGGAACTCCTGGGCACAAGGCCATATGCATTTGTGATAGTACCGGATGCTGCCAAATTAGCACTAGCTAAAAATCCCACTAATAAAGTATCCATTTCCCTACACCTTCAGCAAGGGTGTTTTCCATTGGTCTGACTTGCCACAACCTGAAAATCTCATTGTGTTTTAATTTGCATTCTGTTATTATGAATGAGGGCGAGCATCTTTTTTTTTTTTTTTTTAATTTTTTTTTCAACGTTTATTTATTTTTGGGACAGAGAGAGACAGAGCATGAACGGGGGAGGGGCAGAGAGAGAGGGAGACACAGAATCGGAAACAGGCTCCAGGCTCTGAGCCATCAGCCCAGAGCCCGACGCGGGGCTCGAACTCACGGACCGCGAGATCGTGACCTGGCTGAAGTCGGACGCTTAACCGACTGCGCCACCCAGGCGCCCCAAGGGCGAGCATCTTTCATGCATCTTAGAGTCAACTGGATCAGTGTGCATTTCTTTTTTTTTTTAAGTTTTTTTTTTTAACGTTTATTTATATTTGAGAGAGAGAGAGAGAGAGAGAGAGAGAGAGAGCATGAGCAGGGGAGGGGCAGAGAGAGAGAGAGAGAGAGAGAAACACAGAGAATCCGAAGCAGGTTCCAGGCTCCAAGCTGTCAGCACAGAGCCCAAAGGGGGGCTTGAAGTCACAAACCATGAGGTCATGACCTGAGCCGAAGTCAGAAGTTTAACCTACTGAACCACCCAGACACCCCAGTTTGCACTTCTTTCTATGAGTTCAGGGACAACACTTGCCTTTGAACTGGTGCCTGACCTAACCTAAAGCTGGTGGAACCCGTTGCAGCCAACCAGCAGGATTCCCAGGTGAAGTTTGTAGCTGAACTACAAGGTGTAGTGCATCCCATTGGAAGTGCTTGGAGGAACTGAATCCAGTCCTAAATCAGGCTGGTGGCGACATCTGTCCTTCTGGGATGGATAAACAGAATGCAATGCAGTTTGATAAGGGGAATATTTGGGTCCTGGCTTAACACTGACGGAGGTCGAGTATAGGCTGTGGGTGTGTCCCATCCAAGCTGAAAATGATCTCATTGACCTGCTGAATTTTCTTTTGTACCTCAGAATATCACAGAAATAGGTATGACTTTTCATTTTTTGATTATTGTTTTAATGTTTATTTACTTTTTAAAAATTTTATTTATTAAAAATTTTTTTAATGTTTATTTTTTGAGAGAGAGACAGAGCACGAGTGGGGGAGAGGCAGAGAGAGAGAGGGAGACACAGAATCTGAAGCAGGTTCCAGGCTCTGAGCTGTCAGCACACAGCCCGATGTGGGGCTCAAACTCACAAGCTGTGAGATCATGACCTGAGCCAAAGTTGAACGCTTAATCGATTGAGCTACCCCGGTGCCCCCTTTTGATTCAGATTTTAAGGCGGATAATGTCATTTCACCCTTGTATGCTTCAGTAAATATCTCCAAAAGAAAAAAAATGAATGTATTTGTACATTACTAGAATGCTGCTATCATATCTGACAAAATTAACAGTAATACCTTGGGGTCATCAAATACATAGTCCTTGTAAAAATTCCCCAGTTGTCTCAAGTCTCTCTACCATTGGTTGGCTTGGTTCACAGTCCACATGCTGCCTTTGGTTCTTCTGTTTCTTAAGTGCCTGATTTCAGAGCAGACCCTCTCTCCCCTTTTTGTGAGGAACTGAGTCCATTGCCCCCCATTTGGCAGAATGCCATCCACTGTGAATTTGCATATTTGCTTCCTTGTGGAGTCATTTAATTTGTTCCTGTATCCTCCGTATTTCTCATAGAGTGGAAGCTAGCTCTAGAAACTCACTTGATGAGGCTTCAGATTTTTTGGGTGAGAGTTCATAGGCTATACCGGATACCTTCTACTGCATGAATTCGGAAGGCACACAGTGGGTCTGTTTTCGCACTAAGTAACAACAGTGGGGTCAAGCCGTGTCAGCCAGACCCTCCATTGCAAATGTCCCCTTCACTCCTCCACAGTGGGTTTCACCTGCCCACTGTGTTTGCTCAAATTGGTTATATCATTAGTGGGTGAAAAATGGAGATGTTCTACTTCTATCATTTTCTTCACAATTATTAGCTAGATTTTTTTAATGTTTATTTATTTTTGAACCAGAGAGAGACAGAGCATGAGCAGGGGAGGGGCAGAGAGAGAGGGAGACACAGAATCTGAAGCAGGCTCCAGGCTCTGAGTTGTCAGCACAGAGCCCAACGCGGGGCTAGAACTCACAGACCGTGAGATCATGACCTGAGCTGAAGTCAGACGCTCAACCAACTGAGCCACCCAGGCACCCCTAGATTTTTTTTTTAATATAAAGAAAAGCAGGGCTATTTGGTCACCCTGGAAGAGTTTATACCATTCGTAAAGTGGTGAAGGACTTCCTCAGGTTTCTTTGCTCCTTAATTAGTCCAAACTTTTCCAGTTGAGAAACATAAAAGACAAGAGGACCAGAGAAGGTTCAAACCATGGAAGTAGCCTAGGAGAGAGCTTTCTTCATAGCTGTTATTATTCTGTGTTCAGCACTGAGTGTACCTGTAATTTCATAATTACTAGTTGATTCATTTTAACTGCTGGTCTTATCTTTTCTCCTTGCCTTTTGTCTTCTCTTCAGGGTGAATCTCCTTGAATAATGAAAGTATTGAGATATGAACAGCCATATAGACTGAAATATCATCACTGATTTATTCTCTTAGGTCTAATGCCAAACACATCTTATTTGGATTACATAATGCAGTGACTATCAGTCATGTACACTTTAGTGAGAATTAATACAACCAGCTTGCTTTCCATTTAACAGATTAGTTTATTGAGGAAGAATACAATTTGTTTGGAAGTTGATGGGGAGGGATAGACCTAGGAAGAAAGGGCTTTAGTGAAGTAGTAAAGAAGTAAAGAGGTACTAAAACGCAGGGAACGAGATAAAGACGTTCCAGGAAATTTTTGCTGCTTAAGAATGGGTTAGGTGCTCCTGTTATGGACTGCTTGTATATACTCATTTTTCCCTTATCACACTGTATCACGCAAGATGTTTTTGTTGCAAGTCACAGAATACCAGACTAAGAAAGACCAGTGTTGGAACATGTGTATTTGTGAATGAATATTGATTGGGAAGTAATATAGCACTGTGGTTAAATTTACAGGATTTGGGACAGATCAAAGTGGGTTCGGGTCCTGGCTTCACAATTTGGGTAAGTGCTTTAATCACTTCGGCCCTCAGTTTCTCCACCTGTAGAATGGGAATGATGATAAGGCCACAGGGGTGTTATGAATATTAAGTGAAAAATGTACTTAAAGTACTAAACACATTTCCCTTCCCATAAGCCCCTAATACCCAATAACTTAAAAACAAAGTTTAAAAACAAAAAATAGAAGAGGTTTTATTTATTTATTTATTTTCCCCCCCACTCCACAAAAGGATTCTACTAGTGTTTGTAGAGAAAGATTACATTTTCACCCATTCACTGGGCATACAATTCCTCCAGGAATCCTTGTGTCATGTAAACAAGAGTGACCTGGTTAGCCCCCCACAGCTGGAGGCCTCTTAGACATTGCTAGATTGTTCCAAATGTCAAAGGTTCCTGGCCTGATGAAAAACAGCTTCTAGCAGCCCTGATTTTTCACTCCTATCTTGTTCCTTCCACCTGTCGAAGGATCATTCCCTAAAGCAGGGCTGAGATGAAATCCACACGGCACGGGTTCCGACGCTTTACGTTCCTCGAGCCAACGGCGCCATCGTGTGGTGGCCTTACGCTAACACACAGTTCGGCACCCGTCCCGGGTTTTGCACGAACTTTCCGATTTACCATGAGGGTTCCCAAGACTCTCTGTTTTGTTTTCGTTTCTGTTTTAGAACATCTCGTCTTTCACCCTTAATAGAGAAAGTGCAGCCAGGTGCCTGGGCTTCTTCAGCTCTGGAGATGATGGCAACACTGTTCACTGTTCCTCTCTTTCTGGCTCTACTGTATTCCTGTGCCTCTTGGTGTGGCTTTCAGCTGTGACACGGATGGTGCCATTTGTGTGGCCCTACTTATGCTTAGAAGTGATGCCAAATGCAAGGAACAGGTAAAAACAATGTAAGTCTGTTCTTTTTTTTTTTTTAATTTTTTTTTAACGTTTATTTATTTTTGAGACAGAGAGAGACAGAGCATGAACGGGGGAGGGGCAGAGAGAGAGGGAGACACAGAATAGGAAGCAGGCTCCAGGCTCTGAGCCATCAGCCCAGAGCCCGATGCGGGGCTCGAACTCATGGACCGCGAGATTGTGACCTGAGCTGAAGTGGACGCTTAACCGACTGAGCCACCCAGGTGCCCCTGTAAGTCTGTTCTAAAGTAGGATTTGAGGAGATGCTTTTACCTCTTACATATCCTTCTTCAAATCCTAAGAATTTGAGAATTTCCAGTCTCTGTAATTAGAACTCACAGCCACACACGTTTGGAGCACTTTTGAAAAAAAGCACAATCCAGATACACGACTGTACTGTGCTTCAGGTAAGGCGTCTGTCCCCCTGAGGGGATGTCACAAGGCCACGGTGTCAGTCTGTGGATGTGAGGGGTCAAGAGTATGCAGGCAAGGGGGCACCTGGATGGCTCAGTCTGTTGGAGCATCCAACTTTGGCTCAGGTCATGATCTCCCTGTTCATGAGTTCGAGCCCCGCAACAGGCTCATTGTTGTTGGTGCAGAGCCTGCTTGGGATTCTCTCTCTCCCTCTCTCTCTGCCTGGCCCCACTCGCTCGCTCTCTCTCTCTCTCTCCAAAACAAAACAAAACAAAACAATAAAAACACACACAAATGACAAACAAAATAAAACAAAACAAAGCAAAACAAAACAAAACAAAACATTGAAAGTTAAAAAAAAAAAAAAACAGGTTAAAACCAGAAAGAGCATCCAGGCAAGAGTGTCAGCCAGAACCTTGCTACAAGGTGTGGTCAAGGGATCCAGAGGAACCACTGCAGCGGCATTGAGAGCTAGTTAGCAACGCAGACTCTTGAGTGACATCCTGGGCCCTCCAAGGCAGAATCTGAATTTTAACTAGACCCTCAGTGGTTGGCATGCACATTAAAATTTGAAAAGCACCGAACTATAGCAGTTGCTTCAATAACCCAGGGAGCTTTTAAAGATCCTGATACCGAGGCCTCCCCCAAGACTGATGTCCTTGGGATCTCTGCAGGTGGGACAAACATTTAGAAAGAGGTTGACCATTTAGAACAGAACCATACAATCACCCAGAGCTGGACTTCACCATAACGATGGTTTAGGGAAGCTGGACCACAGACCCTTCCTTCCATAAGACCTCACAAAAGGAACAACAAAAAAAGTATCAAAACCCAGGGGAAAAAAAAAAGCAAAGAAAGAGGTACAAATTCTTGCTAGAACTTTTAAAATGTGGTGGCCAAGAAAATAAACAGAAGATTCTGATGTGGGACAGAGAAGTCCCTACCTACTCCAACCTTCCCACCAGAAGATGTTTCAAGGAGAGAAGGCTGGTGACAAAATCTTGAGAATTCTCACCACTATTATCTACTACTAGAAAGAAAAAAAAAACAAAAACTAGAGAAATAGTCAGTGTAAAGGAAAAGTTAAGAGTGCTGTGAGTTCTTGAGACCTCAGCAGAGGCAAGAAAGTAAACCAACAGATCTGGCTGGCTCTTTTCCAATGATGCATCAGAATTGGGTGAATGCCCCTGAAGGTCCATCATCTCCCTGTACAGAACATGTATAAAAGCTGTTAACCTCGTGTGAACAGGGAGCCCAGGACCTTCAGCGAGGACCTGTACTGTCCCAGCAGAGCCTCTATGCCTGTAGGCTGGGAGAAGTGGGTCACACAACACTATGCAGCCTTCCAGTAGGAGTCTGGATGGTGGACAACCAGGTCTCAGGTGGTCAAGGAAAATTCAGATCAAATAGATCACAGGTTTTATAACCATAATTGCCTACAGTGGCCAGACAGGTGCTGTAAATAAGTGACAGTAGAGACGACAGGAAGTGGTCTAGAGAGGAAGGAAGTAACTAGAGAGTGAAAGCAATGGTTCTCAAAGTGTGTTCCCCAGAGCAGCCGCAGCAGCGGCAGCGCCTGGGAGCTTGTTAGAAGTGCATATTTCTTTTCTTTTTATTTTTTTAAGGTTTATTTATTTATTTTGAGAGAGACAGAGACAGGTAAGCGGGGGAGTGGCAGAGAGAGCAAGAGTGAGAGCGAGAGAGAGAGAGCACAGAGCCTGATGTGGGGCTTGAACTCATGAACTGTGAGATCATGACCTGAACCAAAACCAAGAGTCGGATGCTTAACCAACTGAGCCACCCATGCACCCCTTCTTTTTTTTTATATATATATTTGTTTTTGAGAGAGAGAGAGAGAGAATGTGAGCAAGGGAGGGGCAGAGAGAGAGGGGGACAGAGGATCCAAAGCGGGCTCTGTGCTGACAGCAGAGAGCCTGGTGCAGGGCTTGAACTCACATACTAGGAGATCATGACCTCAGTTGAAGCCCCAAGCTTAACTGACTGAGCCACATAGGTGCCCCAAAGTCACATGTGTTAAAGAAATTGTGGAGGTGGAGCCTAGGAAAAACTATTCTAACACCCTCTCTAGATGGTCCTGATGCTCACCAAAGTTTAAGAACCGCCAGTGTAAAAATTCTCTAGCTGATAGTTGATATCAGAGAAGGTTGTCATGTTTTCTGATTGTTTTCTTATTTTTTTTTAAAGTTTTTCTTTATTGATTTTGAGAGGTGGGGGAGGAGCAGAGAGGGAGAGAGAGAATCCGAAGCAGGCATGGAGCCTAATGCAAGGCTTGATCTCAAGGACCACAAGATCATGTCCTGAGCCGAAATCCACAATCCATTGCTTAACTGAGTGAGCCACCCAGGCACCCCTAGTTGTTTTCAAGAGAATCTGTAAGTCTGCAATTTCATGAAGAACCTCCCAATTTTTAAGTGCTGGTAACAAATTTGCATTTTGCAGAAAATGCCCGGTGGACCAAACAAAATATATGTTTTTTACCACAGGGTGCTAGTTTGTTTGATGTGTAATGTCTGGATGAATTGCCCATGTTAAGCATAAAAAAAAAATGAAAAGAAATGACATGGCAAATGTACAAAATACTACAGAAAGGAATGAGAGAGACAGAGAGGATGCAAAAATAGATGAACAACCCAGTCTAGAAGGAAAAAATACCCACAAATACTCAAAGGAAAAATAATAAAAAATGGGATGACAAAATGGCAAGAAAATGGTGTCATTGCACTGTAAAGATACTGGAGACAAACAGGTTTTCCCCGCTATCCAAAAGTAGCTTTACTTACGTTAGTACCTGTTTCCCTCAATGAGAGGAATCTGAGGACTTTCGCTAATGGGTAAAAAAAAAAAAAAAGAAAAGAAAAAGAAAAAAAGAAAAGTCTGATCCTATTAATGAAGGTCTTCCATAAAAGCGAAGTGGTGGAATGTGAACTTTCGGAAAGCGGGGGTACACTTGTAGGTCTGGCTTAAAACCCTGACAACCGATCATTAGCACTGGAATTCCGAGAACGGGCTTTTGCAAGCCAACCAATCAGTGCCAGCCTCCTCTCTGAAAATCGGCCAATCAGGAAGGGACTTGCTGCCATAAACACGCCTCTGAGTGCCAACCAATCAACAGCAGTCTCATCAGACGACGCCATCTAGGTACCGTTCTGAGTGCTCCGTCCCTAAATCATAGCTGAGATCAATGCCTTTTCTTCTGGAGAGACCCTAGGAAAGCAGTAACTCCAGGTTTGTCCTTTTTTTTTTTTTTTTTTTTAATGTTTATTTACTTTTGAGAGAGAGAGAGAGACAGAGCGTGAGTGGGGGAGGGGCAGAGAGAGAGAGAGAGACACAGAATCCAAAGCAGCCTTCAGGCTTTGGGCTGTCAGCACACAACCTGACGTCGGGCTCGAACACTGCAACCGTGAGATCATGACCTGAGCCGAAGTCCCGCGCTTTAACCGGCTGAGCCACCCAGGCGCCCCTCCAGGTTTGTCTTTTTATTTCAGATATTGAAAGGTGGTCTCATCCTTTAACGAACGTGGTAATGAAAAGTTGATGTAAAGGGATTGTGGTAAGCAAATAGTACAAACCAGAACTAAGGAGGAAACAGTCATGAGGTTGTGATTCTTGAAAAGGACTTCAGTGTTTAAGAGACAGAGTAAAATGAAAGTAAAGAGAACGACAACAGGAAGAAACGAAGTTGAGGAAGGAAAGTGGAAGGGACTTTTAAGAGGTTTGATTTCCTGAATTTTTTACCTGGCATCATTTAGCAATATCTAAAATTCAACCAATGCGTTAAAAAATGACTCTAATACGTTAACATTCCCTCTAATATCTTCTTAAATTATTTTTATTATAATGTAATTTAAATGTGCGCCAACACGACTAGATATTATCCTCAAATCCTTATAGTTCTCATACAAAGTTAACACAAACAAAACTAGTAAAATTCAGACTGGCGACAACAGTTTATTTTATTTTGTTAAAGTAAGCTCTTTGCCCACAGTGGGGCTGGAACTCCCCACCCAGACACCAAGAGTCACACGCTCTACTGACTGAGCAGGCCAGGAACCCTCAGCAACAACAATTTAGAAATAAATTTTTTTTTTTCAACGTTTATTTATTTTTGGGACAGAGAGAGACAGAGCATGAACGGGGGAGGGGCAGAGAGAGAGGGAGACACAGAATCGGAAACAGGCTCCAGGCTCTGAGCCGTCAGCCCAGAGCCCGACGCGGGGCTCGAACTCACGGACTGCGAGATCGTGACCTGGCTGAAGTCGGACGCTTAACCGACTGCGCCATCCAGGCGCCCCTAGAAATAAATTTTGAGTATAACAGGTGTGGGAAAAAAGCACAAATCCCCGTGCAGCAAAGTGAATTTTCACGAGAACACACGCAGGCAGTCAGCCCCTGGATCAAGATTTAAAACGTTGCCAGGACCTCAGAGGCACCTCTTGTTCCTCCTTCTACTCATCTGTTTGTTCCCCCAACAAAAGTGTCCCCAAATCTAATTTTTTAAAAAAGTTTATTTTCGGAGAGAAAGCATAAGCAGGGAAGGGGCAGAGAGAAGGAGAGACAGAATCCCAAGCAGGCTCTGTACCATCAGCACAGAGCCCCATGTGGGGCTTGAACTCACCCTCTGTGAGATCATGACCTGAGTCAAGATCAAGAGTGGGTCGCTTAACCGACTGTGCCACCCAGGCACCCCCAAATCTGATTTCTAACACTAGATTCATTTTGCCTTTTTTTTGAACTTTATAAAAATGGAATCATACAATGTGCTCTCTTTGGTGACTGGCTGCTTTCCCTCAATGTTCCATCTGTGACATTCATCCACATTGTTGCACGTGGTTGTAGTTTATTTTCTTTTTTGCGTTGATCCTATCTATGAATGCACCAGCATTATCCATTCTACCGATGATGGACATTTGAGCTATTTCTGGGTTTTGGCTCCTACTAGTAGGGCTTCTGTGAATATTCTTACACAAATCTTTTGGTGAACATATGTGCATATCTCTGTTATGTATGTTGGTAGGAGTGGAGTTGCTTGGGCAGATATACGTATGATCAGTTTAAGCAGATGCGGCTAAACACTTATTCAGAGGGGTTGTAGCAATTTAGACTTCCAGCAGCAGTGCGGGAACATTGTAGATGTTCTATATTCTTGCCAACAGTTGGAACTGTCAGTCTGTCTAATTTTAGCCATTCTGCTGAGTGTTCAGTGATTATCTCCTCGTAATGTTGTGTGCGTTTCCCTGACAACGAATGACGTTGAGCACTTTTTACATATGTTTATTAAACCATTTGGGTGTTCTCTCTTACGTAGTGTCTACTCACATTTTTAAAATTTAAAATAGGATTATCTGTCTTTATCGATTTGTGGACGTTTTTACATATTGTGAGTTTAAGCCTATTAGTTGCTGTAGTTATAACAGAAGTTCTTTATTTTTAATGATGTCTAAGGCTATAAAGGTAAATCTGTTGTGTTTTCATCTAGGAGCTTTATTGTTTTACATTTCATATGTAGATTTGTAATCCATCTGGCATTGATCTTTGTGTATAGGGCGAGGTAGGGGGTCAAGATTCATTTTTCTCCCCATATGGATTTCTAGTTGACCCAACACCACTTACTGAGAAGACCATCTTTCCTTCACTGCCTTGCAATTCCATCATAAATCAAATGGCTGTATAAACGTTTGTTTCTGGAGTGTTTTTAGGTCCATTTGTCGATCTGTCTATCCCTTTGCCAATAACATTGTCTTAATTACTATAACTTTATAGTCAGTCTTGTTATCTACCATATAAGGCCTTTAAGTCCTTACCATGTAAGTCCTTTTGCCCATTAAGATTTTATTGACTTTTCTTTTTATTGCCATATAAATTTTAGGTTTAGATTGTCAATTTCTTTGGGGGTGGGGGAGCCTGTTGGGGTTTTGACTGGGAATAAGTTGAATCTAGAGATAGGTTGGGGAGAACTGATATCTTTCCAATATTGAGTCTTCCAACTTAGGATGTTTTCCTCTGTTGATCTAATTATACTGAATGACATTTTGTAGTTTTCTGTACAGAGGTCTTACCTATCTTTTGATGGATTTATTTCCAGACGTTTGGTTTTTTAAAACTGTTTATTTACTTTTGAGAGAGAGAGTGAGCACAAGTGGGGGACTGTCAGAGAGAGAGGGAGACAGAGGATCCCAAGCAGGCTCTGAGCTGTCAGTGCAGAGCCCGACACAGGGCTCAAACCCACGACATGAGATCATGACCTGAGCCGAAGTTGGCTGCTCAACCAACTGAGTCGCCCAGGCGCCCCAGACATTGGATTTTTTGATGCTATTGTAAATGGTACAGTTCTAAATATTTCACTTACAATATTTTCTTATGTACACATTTGTACCTTGGTCTTTTATCCAGGTACCTTGTTAACTTCAAATATTGATTCTAACGGTTTATCTATTGATTTATCTTTTTTTTTTTTTTTTTCAACTTTCGCCATCTTTGTATATCTTCTTGGGAGAAAAGTCACTCAGATCCTTTGTCTATTTTAAAATTGTGTTATTTGCCTTTTTTAGTATTGAGCCGTAAGAGTCCTTTGTATGTTTTGGAGACCAGTCCCTTCTCAGATCTTCAATTTGCAAATACCCTCTCCCATCCTGTGAGCTGTCCTTTTACTCTCTCGACAGTATTGTTTGCCACCAAAAGTTTTTAATTTTGATGAAGTCCAATTTCTTTCTTTTTCCTTCTGTTGCCTGTGCTTTTGGTGTTGTGTCTAACAGGGCTTTGCGTACTTCAGGGTCACAAAGCTTTCCTCCTGTGTTGTCTCCTAAGGGTTTCACGGTTTAAGCTCTTACGTGCATCTGTACGTTTAGGTCTGTGCTCCATTTTGAGTTAATTTTTGTGTGTGGTGTGAGGAAGGGGCCCTTTGTTCTCTTGCCTGTGGGTATCTTGTCCCAGAGCTATTTGTCCCATAGCTCCTGAATCGTTTCTTCATCATGGTCCCCACAGGGACTGGAGCATCCTCACGCCTCCATGGTCTCATGCTTGCCCACAGACTGCTGATTCTGGAGGTTTCCCTCACGATGCAATTGGTTCTTACACATTTCTTCCCCAGAACCTGCAGTAAATTAGAGACGGCTTCAGTCAAGAATTTTAGCCTTGTCATCTTCATGGCTTAGTACAGAGTAAGGAATATATGTAATTTTGTGGGAGGATATTGGGGAGGCTACTACGTTACAAAAGACACCCGCTCACGGGGCACCTGGGTGGCTCAGCTGGTTAAGCATCTGACTTCGGCTCTGCTCATGATCTCGTGTTCTCGAGTTCGAGCCCCGCGTCGGGTTCTGTGCTGACAGCTCAGAGCCTGGAGTTTGCTTCAGATTCTGTTTCTCTCTCTCTCTCTGCCCTTGCCCCTCTCATTCTGTCTCTCTTTGTCTCTCAAAAATAAATAAATGTTAAAAAAAAATTAAACAAATTGGACGCACCCCACAGGCCCCTGGCTTCCGTTGGTGGAAGAAACCTCTAGGTCTGGCAGTCAGAGTTTGCTCTGTGTCAACACCTGCCACATTCCTCTGTCTCCCCAAGTTTTGCGTCCAAGCTCATTCTCTCGTTGCAGGGAACTGTTCCCACGATGGGCATGGAAGAAAAATGACTTTTTTTTTTTTTTGCCTCAAAAGGAACGTCCTGAGTGCAACCAAGTGCCTAAAGATTTCCTGGGTGCCCAGTGCGTGGGAGGCCTGCTTTTTGTTACTCTTTAGAAGTTTCCACGTAACTTTGAGTACACTGCTTCAATTTCTCTTTCTGGAAAGCGGGGCTTTATAGTCTCTGCCTTTAAGCATAAAGACAAAAACACTGCTATTCTCCTGAAATTTGGGATAGAATCCTGGGATGTGGATGCTGTTCATGAAGTACAGAGGTATCTGGATGGTAGCCTGATGACTATGAAGTTCTGTGTTCCTGCACTTTCTTTCTTGGCCCCATGAGTTCAGCTATCACTTACCAACTGTAAATAGCTCTTCCTCTGGAAGATTCACAAAAACTCTTTATGGTTATGAAGGACCTCATCCTCCTTCCTGCTACTCTGTCCCTGCAGTAACAAAAGCAGAAAGCAGAATGGGCACTAGGAGGGAGTGTTTAGCCACCAGAGGGAACACTTCCCCTCTGGGCCAGGGTCTTTGACATTCTGGAAGACTTTGATGCTGGGAGCTGCAGCAGACGTGGGAGCAGAGCAAGGGGGTCTGTATCCCGCATTGCTAGGTCTCTGAAGAATACAAGAGGAAAAACGAAAAACTGACATAAATCTTGGGCACCAAGCTGAGAAAAGGTGGACAAACTGTACCTTTTGCTGAGTTATGCTTTATCTGGCGCCTTACCTTGTGGTGAACTTCCAGTAAAGTTTCATTTTCTATATATATATTTTTTTAATGTTTATTTATTTTTGAGAGAGAGACAGAGTGTGAACGGGGGAGGGGCAGAGAGAGAGGGAGACACAGAATCGGAAGCGGGCTCCAGGCTCTGAGCTGTCAGCACAGAACCCGACACGAGACTCGAACTCACAAACCGCGAGATCATGACCTGAACTGGTCAGATGCTTAACTGACTGAGCCACCCAGGCACCCCAAGGTTTCATTTTTCAATCGGTTATTAATTCAGTCAACAAATACTGATCAGGCAGCTACTGTGTGCCTGGCTTACTGCTTGAGATAGCAAGGGACCTGGAGCTTCTGGTCCAGCAGGGAAATCTGGAAATAGATATAAATCTGGAAATCTATACACATATAAATACTGATAAACTACAAACTCATAACTGTAATGAAGAACAAAGTAAAGAGTAACAATAAGATACAAGAGCCAAGAACCTGACTAGTTGGGGGAGGGCTTTCTGAATTTGATGGCTAACTTTTTTTTAATCCTTTTTAAAAAAAATTTGGGTGTAGTCGACACACAATGTTACACTAGTTTTAGGTGTGCAACATAGTAGGAGTCCAACGAGCTGCCATGGTTCATTTTACGTGTCAGCATAACTGGGCTGAGGGATGCGGAGAGAGCTGGTAAAATATGGTTTCTGGGTGTGTCTGTGAGGATATTTCTAGAAGGGGTTAACAATTGAATTGGTGAAATTGAGTGAAGCAGAAGGCCCTCCCCAGTGTGGGTGAGCATCATCCAATCCCCTGAGGACCGCAACAGAACAGAAAGGCGGAGGAAGGTGAGTGTCTGCTCTTGCTGATTGATCTGAACACGTACCTTGTCCTGCCCTTCTGCCCTGGGATGGGGGTTTCAGACTTAGGCTTACACCATCAGCCCATGTTCTGAGGCCTTTGAACTTGGACCGAATAACACCACTGGCTCCCCTGGGTCTCCAGCTACCAGGTGGCGGACTGTGGGACTTCTCAGCCTTATGACTGCATGAGCCAATTCCCATAATAGAGCTCTTCTTTTTTTTTTTTTTTTCTATTTTTTTCTTAATGTTCATTTACTTTTGAGAGAGAGACAGAGTGCGAGCCGGGGAAGGGCAGAGAGAGAGGGAGACACAGAATCCTAAGCAGGCTCCAGGCTGTCAGTCCAGAGCCTGATGCAGGGCTCGAACTCGCAAACTGTGAGATCGTGACCTGAGCCAAAGTCAGACACTTAACCAACTGAGCCACCCAGGTGCCCCAATAGATCTCTTCTTGTATGTATCTGTATGTATCCTATTGATTGTTATTCTGGAGAATTCTGATTAATACACAGAGTGTGCAATAGATTAGAAATGGGGAATACCGGGAGGAAGAAGGTTCTAGGAAGGGGGAACAGCAGGTGCTAAGTGCCTGGGGTCAGAATGAACTTGGTGCCTGTGAGGAATTGAAGAAGCCAGTGTGCATTGGTGAACATGTAAAAAGCACAGAGGTGAGTCTGAGGGACTTAGCAGGGATGTGCTAAATGCCTTGACTTTCTATCCTAAGTGGAGTGGGAGACCATTCTGGGACTTTCAGTATGGGAGTGATACGGTCACATTTTATATGCACGTCTTTATATGCACGTCAGATTTTATATGCCTCCGTGAGGACGGTAAACTCTTTAAAGCAGGACCAGAGTCTTATGCTTCTTTACGTGCTTCACGGAGCCAGCATTGTGCTGGGTGGACCCCAGGGGCCTGGCAGGCTGTGTTGTGATGGTGTTCACGCAGGAATTCTCTTAACTTGAGGTTGAAAGGTTTGTTTTGTTGCGCTTGATAAAAATAGAATATCTGTGTTCCTGGTAACACATTATAGGAAAACCAGGGTTCTTTTCGTGTACTGCAAGGATAAATACTCTTCGCTTACACACACGCACGCATACATCTACATGGGCACACGTTTCGAACGAGACCATTTCTTACCACTGGCAGTCCATAATGATTTATTACTTTTCCTAACCCCTCTCTATTTCTAGTTGAAGACTATTGCTTTTTTCAGTTTGCCTAAAATATTGTCCAGCTAATAAATAGGTTCAAAGACAGACAAAAGGAGTTTCCACAGGTTATGAGAGAATGCTGGGCTCTTGAAAGACCTCCACAGATACAAAAACATAAATCTCACAAAGCTCTTTTGAAATGTCACTCACCTTCCTTTCTCATAGGAAATCAGGGTCCGGAGAGAAATTAACTAACGTTACAGTTCATCTGGACCTTGTTACTCAAACCAGGATAAGGATGGACCCAGTAGAAGTAGGCCTGTTTGGAGTTTTATAGTTTCCCATTAAGAAAAAAAACCTCCTGAGCTTTCTAGTAAGACAAATGTATTTATCCAGCATTTGGCACCTGGAAGATATTATTCACTGATGACAATCCAAGGAGTTATCTCTTAGCCAGGGTTGGGATTGCAAACTAACAATGCAGGAACAGAAGTCATCACTTGGTTCTGAAGCAATGGGGCTTCTAGAAGTCATAAAGCCATCAGGGACGTTTTAACATCATGAAGCCTGAGGCCTTAGCAGGATGGGGAAGTTTGCTTCTTACTATCACTTCTGGTTACTAGCATTAGCATTTTAAGAAAATACGGCAGGGGCGCCTGGGTGGCGCAGTCGGTTAAGCGTCCGACTTCAGCCAGGTCACGATCTTGCGGTCCGTGAGTTCGAGCCCCGCGTCGGGCTCTGGGCTGATGGCTCAGAGCCTGGAGCCTGTTTCCGATTCTGTGTCTCCCTCTCTCTCTGCCCCTCCCCTGTTCATGCTCTGTCTCTCTCTGTCCCCCAAAAAATAAATAAACGTTGAAAAAAAATTTAAAAAAAAAAAAAAAAAAGAAAATACGGCTTAGGGCACCTGGGTGGTTCAGTGGTTTAAGCCTCCAACCTTTGATTTCAGCTCAGGTCATGATATCACTGTTTGTGAGTTCACGCCCTGTATCCGGCTCTGCACTGACAGTGTGGAATCTGCTTGGGGTTCTCTCTCTCCGCCTCTCTCTGCCCCTTCTCTGCTTGCACACACATACTCTCTCCCTCTCTCAAAATAAGTAACTTAAAAAAAAGAGAAAATACGGCTTTATTCATTTATTCACTCATTGTCTCCCTCCCTCTTTTCTTTCTTTCCTTCCTTCCTTCCTTCCTTCCTTTTTTTCGTCTATCAGACACGGTCCACTGGTAATGTATAGTAGATGCCAAGGTGGATACACAGAAGTTTAAGCAGAGTCACTGCCTTCCTAGAATTTTTCATTCTTTTCTTTTTTTTTTTTTTCAACGTTTATTTATTTTTGGGACAGAGAGAGACAGAGCATGAACGGGGGAGGGGCAGAGAGAGGGAGACACAGAATCGGAAACAGGCTCCAGGCTCTGAGCCATCAGCCCAGAGCCTGACGCGGGGCTCGAACTCCGGGACCGCGAGATTGTGACCTGTGCTGAAGTCGGATGCTTAACCGACTGCGCCACCCAGGCGCCCCTAGAATTTTTCATTCTAATGGGAAATAAAACATATGCGATATGTGCCACACAGAATCAGAAAAGTACCCCAAGAATGTAAAAAAGTGTCTGGGGCAGGGCACCATCTCAGGTTGGTGAGGAGGAGGCTGTTAAGGATGATCAGGTAGTCATGACTCAAGACTTACAGGACATAGAGGTTCTAAGGAGGTCCCCCTGCTGTCAGTTTGCTTTGGGAAGGAGCTGATTCATCCTCGCACAATGGCTCGAGGAGGAAGATTTCCATCGTCAGGTGATTTTTCTCGATATAGTACTGATCCGTGGCACCAACGTTAACCTCCCCGTGTTCCTTCCCTGAGGGATTAGCCAAAGAGAAGCTTTGTATGCTCCTGCAAAAGTAGGCATTGAGAATTTCTTTTCCTTTCTTCCCTCCTAGTCTTCTCTGTTCCAACCGAGAGGAGATTTCACATGCCACCTCGTTCTTCGTCCTGGGGACCTGGCAGACACTTCCCTTCTCAGTGTTTTTTGTCCAGTGCATTTTTATGCCCCTTCTTGGGTTAACTAGCTTAGGACTCAATTTGTTGGCCTGGGTGTGTGTCTACTTTACTGAGCACACAAAGACCCTGTCCTACAGTTTCCAGCAGAGGTAAGGAGTGGCGAGGGCTTTCAGATGTTTGAATCCAAATCTGTTTGAATCTGTGCTGCTGCCAGAAAAAATTGCCTGTGTCAAGAGTTGCCCGTTTCCTTTCAGAAAATAGAAAAACCTGTTTATCCCTGTTGGGATGAGCCCCTTGTGCCATCTAGGACTATTCTTAGTGATACTTCTTTGTTTTTAATTTTAATTTTTTTTTTATTTGGAGAGAGAGAGAGAGCGAGCGAGCACGACTAGGGGAGAGGGACAGAGGGAGAGAGAGAGAGGATGTTAAGCTGGCTCCATGCTTAGCCCAGAGCCTGACGCACAGCTCAATGTGGGGCTGGATCCCAGGACCCTGGGAGCATGACCTGAGCTAAAATCAAGAGTCGGACACTCAACCAACTGAACCACTCAGGTGCCCCCTTAGTGATGCTTCTAAGAGATCCTTCTTAAACTCTCTGGGCCAAAATGCTACCTGCTCCGAGAGGCAGTATTAGGAAAGTGGTTAAGGAAGCAGATTCCCCGGGGCACCTGGGTGGCTCAGTCGATTAAGCGTCTGACTTTGGCTCAGGTCATGATCTCATGGTTTGTGAGTTCGAGCCCCCCATCAGGCTCTGTGCTGACAGCCTGGAGCCTGCTTGGGATTCTCTGTCTCCCTCTCTCTCTGCCCCTCTGGTGTGCTCTCTCTCTCTCTCTCTCAAAAATAAATAAACATTAAAAAAAAAAAAAAAAAGGGAAGCAGATTCCTGAAGCCACACTGCCTGCGTCCAAACCCTAGTTCAGCCACTTTTCAGCAGAGACACCTCCTACCTAAGGCATCCTGTCTCTACCTAAGTTTCCTCAATTAGGAGGTTAATACTAGTATGTACCTCCTATGCTCCTGAGAGGATTAAATACCTAATGTGTCTAGGAAGGGCCCTGGCACAGAATAAGTTTCACACAAGCTTTCTCTATTATTATTTCACCTTGGATCATAGGGAAAATCTATCTATTCTTCGACTAAATTCTCATCAGCAGCTTTTTTCTGTCTTACTTGGTAAGAAGTGGTTTGCTAAAGGAATACTGATAACTTGTTCCTGCCGTTAAAGAGAGACAGAGATTGGGAATCGCTGACTTTCTTGTGTCCCTTCCCAGTGAGTGTTCCCCAACGCCAGCCCCATGTAACCACTGTCCTGCTTTCTGTCACATTATATCGTAGAGTGTTGTGCAAATGAAAGAGCATATAGTATGCAGTCTTCCGTGTCTGACTTAGTTTGCTCAGCATAATGTTTTCCAGCTCCAACCGTTACTGGACATGTTAGTTCCGTTTCTTTTATTGCTGAGTACCATTCCATGGCAGGTACAGATCTATGTCACAATTTGTGTATCCATTCACCTGTTGGTGGGCATTTGTTTTATTTCTGGTTTGGGCTATCCTAAATAAGAGTGCTATGAGCATTCCGTTTTTAAAATGCTTATTTATTTAGTTAGAGAGAGAGAGAGAGAGAGAGAAAGAGAAAGGGCAGAGAGCGAATCCCAAGTGGTATGGGCTTGATCCCATGAACCATGAGATCATGAACTGAGCTGAAATCAAGAGTTGGACACTTAACCAGCTGAGCCACGTAGGCACCCCTGTACAAGTCTTCTTGTTTTTTTAATTTTTGTTTAATGTCTGTTTATTTTTGAGAGAGAGAAAGAGAGAGAGACAGAGCATGAGCAGGGGAGGGGCAGAGAGACAGGGAGACACAGAATCCGAGGCAGGCTCCAGGCTCTGAGCCCTTAGCACAGAGCCTGATGTGGGGCTTGAATTCATGAACCATGAGATCATGACCTGAGCTAAAGTCAGATGCTTAACTGACTAGCCACCCAGGAGCCCCCTGTACAAGTCTTTATGTAGACATATATTTTAATTTTTCTTGAGTGAATACCCAGGTATGGGATTACTGGGTCATATGGCCAGTGTATGTTTTACTTTATAGACAACTTCCAAAACGTTTTCTCAAATAGTGGTACTATTTTCAATCTCACTAGCCATGTAGGAGAATTCTAGCCGCTTTATACCATAAACACATGGTATTGTTAAATTTAAATTTTTTTTAGTTATTCTAATAGATATAGAGTGCTATTTCATTATGGTTTTAATTTGCATTTTGCTGATGACTAATCATGTTAAGCATCTTTTCATGTGTTTATTAAGAATTTGTATATCTTCTTTGGTGAAGTGTCTGTTGGAGTCTTTTACCCGTGTTTCTTTAAATTGGATCTTTTGCCTTTTTATGGTTGAATTGCAAGAGTTCTTTATATATTCTAGTTACCAGTCCCTTGTCAACTATATGTATTATGGCTCTTTTCTTCCAATCTCAGTTTTAAGACCCTTGCTCCTTCCATGCAATATTGGGTGTTGATCATGAGTTAACTTACCCGCGAGTGGCCCCGAACCAGGGGATCCTTAAAGAAACACTAAGTAATTGCTTGCCCCTGCAACCTGGTATTTCTTCCATTCTTGGAGCTAAATGTTTACGTTTGGAGTTGAAAAGACACCCTGTGTGAGCACAGAAACAGCATTCCATCTAATGCTGTCAGAAAAAACAGCTCTTAGACCCAGCATTCCCAAATCTGCAAGATGGAACAAACAGATGTTTTGTCCATCACCGAAGGGGGTCTATCACATTTCTGAAAAGTTGTCTCTTTCTCTGCAGCATCCTGGCTTTTATTAGTGAGCAGTCTGACCAGCTGGGCCGTCCCTGGCCTCTTTGATTCTCTTCCAGCAAAGAGTAAAGTTATCTGAGACCTGCAAGGTAGGTCCTGTCTATTCCTGTAGGCTTAGAGATGGGCAGTGGAGGCCACTCCAGCCCCACGGGGCAGGACCCAGAAGGCATTTATCAGACCAGGAAAATAAACCTCTTCACCAAAAGCAGCTGAAGAAGAAAGAGGTGGTTTAGGCAGTCAGGTGTCATTCTGGAACAGGTAGTAAAGTAATCAACATAATGCTGAACGTTAATCGAGCACTTACTAGTTGTCGGGCACTGCGATGAACGGTTCACGCGGCTCTCGTTGAATCTTCCTAAGAACCCAAAGAGATGCCCATTTCAGAGAAGGAAATGGAAGCTTGGAGCGATTATATAACTGATAATGCTCTGGCACATTAACTCACGTCTGACACCAAGTCTTTGCTTGACATACTTCCGAAACCTTTTCCTTCACGGAGAAGGGGGTAGTCTTTGTTGTTAGCTTACGTGTTCTTTTTCTCTTTCTGGCTGCCTGTTTCTCTGCTCATCCTGCAAATTCCAGAGGAAAGGATGAGGCCCATTTCTTTTCTGACTCCTTTGCTTAGGGTAAAGCTCCTGATTTCGGGGCTGGGTAGGGGGGCTGTCTCGACATCCTGTACATGCTGATTTACTGACTGATGCATGCACATCGTACTGTGAACACAGCTCACAGAACCAAATCTTCATCCTCATCCATGCTAAGGATATATTTCCTGATTTCTTTATAACAGTGAGAGGGAAGGCTGACCCATGACATTCTGCAGACACATTCCAGGAGTTTCATGAGAGCCCCATACGTATTCCCATCTTCCCTTCTTCCGTATGATGCATTCTAGATTTTGAGAAGACAGCCACATAGCTGAGCTGAGATTCACATACTGGGCTCTCAGCGAGGCTCACTTACTATACTTAAGGAGTTCGTTTCCGCACGAGCCACGCACTGACCCTGATTCAGGTTTGCGCCCCAGAAACATCACACAGGTCCACATGTCCTGATCTTCAAGTTTGCTGAAGCTGGAGCCATGAATGTTGAACTGATGAATGCCGAGGGTGCACGCTCCTTAATCCAGCGTAAGCCTTGATTTCTCTGCCAAGTAACTTTGTCCATATCCTGGGATATTAAATAAAAGGAGGAATTAGGAAATGTCTTTTCAAAAGTAAAAGAGGGAATACCCAAGCCCATCAGGGAAGCAGAGGCTCAGGAAGGCCTTGGCTGTGTCCCTAGACACCGGTCCGCAGAGCCTGGGGGAGGGTGTGCTTTTCAGCAGTGAGAGTCATGGAGGAGGGGGAGGGAGATGAACTGGAGAAGGAAAATGCACGTGTTGTACATGCAGATTCCCTCAGGAGCTGGCCTGGTGGGTAGGTGGAGTGTGTTTCTGCACACCCTTGAGCAACGGGAGGGAGGCGGGTGTGCGTGTGTGTGCCCCTGCAGACGGCAGGTCAGTCCTAGCTGTGCTCTGTGCCCTGGCCTGGCCCCTGGCGGGACTGAGGGCTTTTAAATACGAGGAGACCCTCTTCAGGAGCCCTGCTCGGTAGCCTGCAGTAGTGGGAATGTGCCAGGCTCTTGGGTAGCTCAGCTTGAGACTTTTGATCACTGCCCGCGCCAAAAGCTGTTAACAAGTTCCTTTACCAGCCTGAAACAGTGCGCTGAAGTTTTGTTTTGGTTTAGATTAGCTTGGTGGTTGTAAGGCTTTGGGGAGAATAAAGGCAACACTTACTTCCTTTTTTAAAAAAATAGGTCAGTACCTAGATTAGTGCCTACTTATTTTTGATTTTGAAGAAGAGGAGGGAGAATCTGGAGTCTGATTCTGGGAGGGAACAGGGCTCCCTGCCTGAGCCTGGATCCTCATCACCATCCCCACGTCTCTGTCTTTCAGGCATTAGTTTCTGCCCCTGCTTTCAGGAAGGGCTCTGCATACTAGCCATTTACCCATGGTGTAAATTTGGGTAGTCAGTCTCTTCCTAAGGAGGTGGAGTGGTGTAGTGGTTAATGCAACCAGCCTGCCCGAGTCCAAATCCCTTAATAAATGAATGCATTTACTTAGCTGTTCTCTACTTGTTACTCTCTTTAGATTGCTTCCAACTTTTCCGCAGGTTACATCATGCCACCACAAATATATTTGCATATAGACATTTTCATTCCTGTGGGCTAATTTACTCCCAGCAGTGGGATCTCGGGGTCGGAAGGCATGCCGTTAGTGTGTGAGCTTGACAGGTTACTCTAGGCTTACGTTCCCTCATGCGTAAAGAGGGATTGAAAGGAATCGTATGGCTTCTCGTATTAAATGAATTACACCTGCAAAACACTTCGTGTATGTGGCACATAGCAAGTACTCTCCTTGATGCTTAATCTGCTATTATTATGAAGTTGCGAAATGAAGGGTTCTCTCTTACTGGAAGATATCTTCGGTGTTAGGGAGTGGGGGAAAAGCAGCTCCTTTAGAGGGAGGCGTTTTAGCTGATACCTGGAGGCAGGAGTCTTAGGTTAACGCTGTGGGCAGCCCTCTTGCCCAGGGACGTGGGGGCTGCTGTCAGAGGCAGGTGGGATGTGGTGCAGCCTGGAGAGCTCTCAACCCGAGCGGCCCAGGGTCCGAAGCAGGTCAGCTCCCTTGACTGCAAGCTTGTGCACAGAGCTGAGCACATCAGAAGGGCTGAGAGATTGTGTTTGAGAAAAGGAGCCCGTCGGGGAACAGTGCGGCTTCCTCACCTGCTTCTGCCTGTCATCTCTGCTGCCCCCAGGACCCAGGCATCACGTAAACATTTATAGGGCTCTTTGAAGGCAAGTGGTTGCTGAGGCCCTGGGGCCCTAGGACACTAAAGTTCAAGTCCTTAAAGCAGTGGACTGTGAATTCTGGCCTCCTGGGAGCCCTGGCATAACTGTCTCCCATGGTTTTCCCAAGGCTCTCTTCAAATGCCTTTAAATAGTTAAGTGGGTCTCAAGGAACAAGGGCCATCAGCTTCCTTGATGTTTATATACTAGGCATTTGAATTGATATTTATTTTATTTTTATTTTTTTCCAGATTTGTTGAGATATAATTGCCATATAACTTGTACGTTTAAGGGGTACAACCTTTTGATCTGATCGGCTTCTATATTGCCAGATGGTTACTGCCACGGTGTTAGCTCACAGCTCTGTCACATTGCATAATTACCATT
Organism: Leopardus geoffroyi; assembly: GCF_018350155.1. NCBI lineage: Eukaryota > Metazoa > Chordata > Mammalia > Carnivora > Felidae > Leopardus > Leopardus geoffroyi. Next base: position 10,220,390 of record NC_059342.1, on the reverse strand, counting down.
TCTCTTCTGTGGTGAGAACATTGCAGACCTACCCTCTTAGCAACAGTCAAGTATATAATACAGTATTAGTAAGTATAATCACTATGCTGTGCTTTACATCATCAGAACTTATTCGCCTTGTAACTGGAAGCTTGTGCCCTTTGACCAACATCTCCCCATCCCCCAGCCCTGGGTAACCACCATTGTAGTCTCTCTTTCTGTGAGTTTGGCTTTTTTAGATTCCACATATAAGTGATAGCATACAGTATTTGTCTTCGAGTGCCTTAGTTCACTTAGCGTGATGCCCTCAGGGTTCATCCATATTGTAGCAAATGGCAGGATTTCCTTCTTTCTCAGGAGTCTGGTCCATTGAATATAGGTACCACATTTTCTTGATTCGTTCATTCACTGATAGACACTTTGGTTCTTTCCATATCTTGGCTATTGTGAATAATGGCACAGTGTACATGGGGGTACAGATGTCTCTTCCAGGTCCTGATTTTGTTTCCTTTGGATTGCAGCCAGAAATGGAGGGTAGGGTAGGGTAGTTCTGTTTTTAATTTTTTGAGGAACCTCCACACTGTTTTCCACAGCAGCTACACCAATGTACATTCCCACCAACAGTGCATGAGGGTTCCCTTTTCTCCACATCCTCATCAACACTTGTTATCTTTCATTTTTTTTGAAGACAGACATTCTTACAGTACACTGGGCATTTTATTCCCTGATGATTTGGGTGAAAATACATACCAGTGGTCTACTGAAGGCTGACGTTTCTTGATTTAAAGGGAAATAATCTAAATGTCTTTTTCAAATCTCCTTTATCTGTAATTGATTACTCTTAGATTTTGACAGTGGAGAAGGAGTGAGTGACTAGGGATGGATGGTGATTAATAATTGTTTGGTGAATAAATGAATGGGTGGATGTACCATAGTTTACCTAGCTGTTCTATATTGTTGGGCTTTTAGGTTGCTTCCATTTAAAAAAAGTTACGAATAATGTTACCTTGAATATATTTGTGTTTGCAGCTTTTTCTTTTATTTGTGTTATTTCCTTTTAGAAGTAGGATTTCTGGGTCAAAGGCTATGAACAATTTTATGGCATTTGATAAGTTTCTAAACTTCTTTGCTCAAGGGTTGTACCATTTTGAATGCTCCCAGCAATGTTTTGATGAGGTTCACACTACTGGCTTTGGGTTGTCAACATAGCATTCTTTCTTGCTATGTTATTAGGCGAATAATGGTATCTCGATATTTACAATTTTGTACTTCTTTGATTTCCAGTGAGGCTGACTCTTTTTCCTTATTCACTTACTTGTATTTATTCTTTTGTGACTTCTGATCATTTCTCTTTTCTATTATCAATTAAATAACACTTTCATCTACTTAAGATATTAACTGTTTATCCTATTTGCTGCAAATGTTTTTCCTAGTATGTCGGTTTTTCCTTTCCTTTTCCTCCCTTCCTCCCTTCCATTATTTTCATGTTCACATAGTCAAATCTGTTGATCTGTCCCTTTGACTTGTTTGTTTATAAGCTGTAAGATGTAAATACTAGTAACAGGGGAAAGACAGGCACCTGATATGTGAGGTGGGAAAATTTCTCTCGTTTTGTGTGGCTGGCTCATTAACACCTCTCTCCGTATTCATGTTAGGAATTTTCGGGTCATGTGATTAGTTCCTAGTGTGAAGGGTATGATATGGTTAGAACATTTTTGACACTGAACTTTTGTTCTGTGGGATTTAGGAACACATGGGCAGGAGGGCCACTTGCTTCTTCCTCCTTCCACACTCCCTTTGTGGAGACTCAAGATGGCAGGAGAGGAGAAAAGCAGCCAGCCTGGGTGCGGAGGAAGGAAGATGATCATAGTGAAATGCCTTTGGAGGGACCAGCTACCTTCTAAGTGAAACATGTGAAAAAGAGGAAAGGATAGAGTCTGTGTTTCTTGGCTCAGGCAAAGCTGGCTTTTAGGGTCGAGTTAGTGGGTCATTGTGCAGTGGGAATGCTGTGCTCACACTGGTGTGCACCTGCTGTACGAAAGGGAAGAAAATGAGCCATTAAATAAGGTGGACATTTTGGTCAGGCGTCTTCTGGGTATATCCCAGAATCAGAATACTGAGGCTCCAAAAGGCTAGGGCCGCAGAAAACCTGAAGGGGTTTCCCCGCCGCCCCAGGGCTTTCCATCTGGGGTTCCTACACTGTACTGTGCTTCTCATGGTCATCACATGCAGGCCAGGGGTGGGGCTTCTTGTTCTGTAATCAAACAGAGCACGTGTGCTGTCTCCCCAGCTGCCGGGAACTGCTGTCCAGGCAGTTCACGTGGGAACGAGGGAGGAATAAACATTCTCTTTCTCGGTTGGTGATTTCTACTTTCCCTTATGTTATTGTAAGCATCTAGCTACCATGGCCCGTGGCCTGACCCCAGGTTGTGGCTTGCGTAAGGTGTGTTAGCAAAAAACCAATTATTTGATCTACTAGCATAATTGACCTAAAAAGCCATGAAGGGTTCACGATTCGCCCCTCCCTTGTTAGTTACACAGAGAACGCAGTGGGCTTGGGGCAATTAGTAGTTGTAGTGGGAGGTGAATATAAGACGTTACATCATTTTTGAGCTGTTTAAGGGAAGTGTTAAGACTCAAAATGCAAGATTTCTGAAGAATTAGTGACACAGAATATAAATTCTGTGCTTCACTCAAGAATCAGTCACATCTGGTTCTAAGAGTGCTGAAGAGCTATGAGCCATCAGCCCTCTGTCCTTACCAATTAATGCAAGTGCTGTCTGGGGCGTATATGTGATCAGCTACTGAAACACAAACATGCCAACGTGAGTGCCTGATCGAGGGACATCTGCCCTCTGGGGGTTTCTTCTTTTGGCTGGGGTCCTTAGGAAGTAATCCGAGTTTTGATTTCTGCTTCTTTAGTATGTGTGCCTTTTATTTTAAATGTTTATTTATTTTTGAGAGAGCGAGCTAGAGCATGAGCATGGGAGGGGCAGAGAGGGAGACACAGAGCCCAAAGCAGGCTCCAGGCTCTGAGCTGTCAGCACAGAGCCCAATGCGGGGCTCAAACCCATGAACCATGAGATCATGACCTGGGCTGAAGTTGGACACTTAACCGACTGAACCACCCTGGCACCCCAGTATATGTGCCTTTTAGCCCTAACTGATCTCTCTCTCTCTCAGAGCTGGTTGCCAGTGAACACTCAGATGGGGGTGATCTGTTGACCCACTGCTGGAAAGAACGGAAGAGTGAATGCTGTCCCTGCTATTCCTTGTTTGATGGCAGCTGAAGTTTTCTTAGATCCTCAGGAGCCCTCCTAGGATAGTATGTTCATTTAGGAATGGCCTGGGGTCTTCGTGGCATGGTCCTTATTTATAGGCAAAGGCTCTGACTTCTTCAATTTGACAATAATAACAGTCAGTATTTAGTGGATTCTAGGCACCGTATTGAAACCTATAGCGTGGTTCTCCATGTGTGGGCTCTAGCCCAGCTGTATCGTCATCACCTGGTCATTTGTTACAAATGCAAATGCCCCACCTGAAAACTTGTTAGAAATGTACATCCTCAGGCTCCAGCTGAGATCTACTGAATGTGAAAATGTGGGTTTGAGGCCAGCCATCCGTGTTTTAGCACGCCGTCTGCATGACCCTGATGAATACTGAAGTTTGAATAGCACTATTTTATTTAAAAAATTTTTTTTAATGTTTTTAAAATTTATTTCTGAGACAGAGAGAGACAGAGCATGAATGGGGTAGGGGCAGAGAGAGAGGGAGACACAGGATCAGAAGCAGGCTCCAGGCTCTGAGCTGTCAGCACAAAGCCTGACACGAGGCTCGAACTCACAGACCACAAGATCATGATCTGAGCCGAAGTTGGTCACTCAACTGACTGAGCCACCCAGGCGCCCCTGAATAGCACTATTTTAGAGTGTGCTAAGTTATTTAAACCACACAGCATCCTTATGGAGGAGAACCTACTTTGCAAAGTCTCAATTTTGTAGACAAGGAAAGAGACAAAGGGATGCACACTAGATTTCACAGCGGCAGAACTGGGATTTGAAGCAGATGTACTGACTTGGGTCCCAAGATCTGAATTACTCTGCTAAGATGTGTGGATGATAACAGAGGGGAGAAGAGGACCATCGTTACAGATAATGAGGAGTGGGGATGATTTTTATTCACATGTATTTATTCAGCTCGTAACGTGCTGGAGCCTGTTGCCACTGGCTTGTGAGAAACCGCGGCGAACATCTCTCCCCCGGCTCTCCATTCCCTGATGTCAGGTTGGTAGCTTGAAACTGGCCGTGGTGGGAACGTTTACACCACATAAACCAGCAGGCACTGCATATCAGGGCTTCCTCCCCTCCCCCTCAGCCAGTTGTGCCACATTTACCAGCACACCACTGCCCAAACGTGTATACACATACCCCAGATTCTCAGTAGGCATTGCACACCAGTTATACAGGCTCACTGAAAGCAAGCACCATTCATAGATTCACGAGTATTTTAGCCACTCGTAAAAAAACATTTTAGCCACTTCTGTGTTTTCTCGTGTCTACACAATTGCTTTGACAACATGAAAACTCGGGAACCTTACCAGGAGAAGGCAACTTGGAATCTACCCTCTCAAAGTCCTGTGATCTTACAAGAACAGGCCGGTGATAACCACCTGCCTGGGAGGAGTGCCGGGATTTTAGACATCCTTTCTGAGCCTCTTTGGTACCTGCTAGGCTGAGGTCCAGGCCTGGGAGGCAGCAGCGGGTCTAAAACCCGGTGAGAAGGAAGAGTGAGAATTCCCCTCCCTGTGGCCGGGCAACAAGGGTGTGGGAGCGATCGGGAGCAGGGTTCCCTGCTTCTGGAACAGGGTAATGAATTGAAATGTCAACACAGAGCCTTCTCTGAACTTCTGTCTCAGAGGGATTCATGTAGGAACAACTGAGGATTTGAGATTTCAGGGTTCCCAGGGCGGGGGGCCGGGGCTTTCTGTAGTTTCCCGCCCGCCTCTCATTCCATCTCTGTCTTGGATGACAGGTTACACCACTCACAGGCCGATGGGGTGTCCCTCTCCCCAGACGGTATCAGGAATGAATTAGCATGTTTCCCTCTTGTAAGTGATCCTCTTTTTGAGTAAACATCCCCTGGGTTTCTGTGATGTGTAACTAATGGAGTGCTAAACTATCAGGGCTGGTTTCAGACTCAGAGCGCACACGTGTTGCCAATCCATCATGCTTCTAGTACTAATTAACATAGCAGGGACACAATAAAGCCACAGATCCTCCACACATTACCCGGCTCGGGTTACCCTCTATAACAATCTCGCTATTGACCCAGTGAGAGCCCACGTTGGGAAAACTTGCTCTGGCCTCTTCTCCCTGGCTAGACCTGCCCCATCGAATAAAAAATGCCCGTGTGCATCGTTATCACCACGGTGCCCACTGGCCACTTGGCCGTCTGGATTCGGAGACGGTGCCTGTGTTTCTAGAATGGTGGCGTGGGCCTTCCCGGCTGTACTTGACCAGGAATCCTTGTCTAACGTCCTGGGCTGCTGTTCGGACTGGGACTTCAGGCCCCTGCCTGATCCTGTGCTCCTAAGCCTCTCAGGAACACTTTCGGTCTGAGAACGCCTTACCTGCACCCTGCAGAGAGGATTTATCTGTCACCCCAAAATCAGCTGAACGGAAATGCATCTACATCTCGACTGGGGTGTTGGTTTCATGTGACACGTTTATCATTGAATTGTATGCTTAGTATCTAGTCATTTCCCTGGATATGAATTCTCTTGTCAATTAAAAAGTTTGAAGAATCAACCCTTGCTTATACCTTTTGCTTAAACCTATCTGAATAGACTTCTAGGGGCACTTGGGTGGCTCAGTCAGTTAGGTGTCTGACCTCGGCCCGGGTCATGATCTTGCGGTTGAGTTTGAGCCCTGCATCAGGCTTTGTGCTGACAGCTCAGAGCCTGGAGCCTGCTTTGGATTCTGTGTCTCCCTCTCTCTCTGCCCCTCCCATGATCACGCTCTGTCCCTCTCTCTCTCAAAAATAAATGAACGTTAAAAAAAAAAAAAAATGAACAGACTTCTGAATGCCTAACAATTGAAATATGATACAGAAACAGAGGCTGTGGTTAATATGACAATAGGACCCATAACTTGTATGTCAAATTGTGTGATTGTTATTCTCCCATAATATTATTCTCATTCATTAAGATGATTGTGGATGTAAACTTGTAAATTATTTAAAAAAATAAAAGGAAGGAGGGGCCCCTGGGTGGCTCAGTCGATTAAGCATCTGACTTCAGCGCAGGTCATGATCTCGTGGTCTATGAGTTTGAGCCCCACGTTGGGCTCTGTGCTGACAGCTCAGAGCCTGGAGCCTGTTTCAGATTCTGTGTCTCCCTCTCTCTCTGCCCCTCCCCCGCTCATACTCTGTCTCTCTCAAAAATAAACATTGAAAAAATAAAAAATAAAAAGAACGGTATGTTCAAAGCCTGTTCGTGGTGTAGCCTCAAGTTCAAGTGGTGGTTGGCATATAAAACATTGTGAATTCCTGCTTTCAGGGACTCTCCTAAAGGAGCGATCCAAGGGAAACCTGATAAAGTGTTTGTCGTCTGGCGTTGAAATGCTCAGCAAACAAATCCTGCATAATGTAGCATCCCACTAAGCCCCCCTTTCCTCAGTGTCCATGATTTAGGGACCACGAGGCTGGGCTGGGCTGGGGGAAAGTGCAGAGGCACAGGGTTCCCGCTCCTCTTCCAATCAGGGTGGCTCAGGATTTAAGCCTTTCGCACTGGGGCCTTCTCAGATGCTTGCTTTTGTTGAATGGCGTCTTCAGCTAAAATATATTTGAAAACCACTTGAGTAAATGATTTCTTTTTTTTTTTTTTTTTTTTTTCAATGTTTATTTATTTTTGGGACAGAGAGAGACAGAGCATGAACGGGGGAGGGGCAGAGAGAGAGGGAGACACAGAATCGGAAACAGGCTCCAGGCTCTGAGCCGTCAGCCCAGAGCCTGACGCGGGGCTCGAACTCACGGACCGCGAGATCGTGACCTGGCTGAAGTCGGACGCTTAACCGACTGCGCCACCCAGGCGCCCCATTGAGTAAATGATTTCTAAGGTGTCTTCCGGTTCTCAATTAAATGTCTCCATCATTCCATGCATAATTAGGAGATGTTTGCATGAGCACACATCTCATGTGAGATGTGCTTGATTATTTTTCCATAATCAATAAACCTTGTTGTGTTGAAGTATGCCTAACATGTAATATAGAAAAATGATAGTTATGCATAATGTAAGATGTTCCGTGTTTTAAAAAATCCACATATACTCAATAGTTATGTGAAAGAAAATAACTATGTATCATACAGAATATTGTATTTTAGGGCATCTGAGTGGCTCCGTCGGTTAAGCAGCCAACTTTAGCTCTGGTCACGATCTCACAGTTTGTGGGTTCGAGCCCCGCATCAGGCTCTGTGCTGATCACTCAGAGACTGAAGCCTGTTTTGGATTCTGTGTCTCCCTCTCTCTCTGCCTCTCCCTTCCTCTCCCACACTCTGTGTCTCTGTCTCTCTCATAAATAAATAAATATTAAAAAATAATAGTATATTTTAAATATTACATATGACAGATTGTTTCATGAAAATAGGAAACAAATCAAAGTAGTTTTGAGGCTTGTATTGCATGCAGAAAGATGCCCTAAAAAATTGTTTGCTTGTGACCTCCTTGCCTAAATATTTTTAAAGATCAGATTGTTAGCAAAATGATGGCATGTTTTTCACGTATCCTTGGCTGAGGTATTTGCTTATTTGACTGTCCAACAAGTTGGCACATCTAGAGAATATTAAAACAAACCAATAATAAACCTTGGGGGAAAAAAAGACAAAAAAACCCCGAAAAAACAAAAAACCCCAAACAATGTCACACTGCCAGGGTCAGAAAACAGAGGAAGAAGCTAAAAGCTTAGAAGAGAGACAGTGGCCAGCAGTTAAATAAAGAAGCCATTAAATTAAAAACACTGGTGTCAGCACATTGACAATTTGGTAATTAGCTAATTGCTGATGGCTTTGATCCAGCCTTGGAACTATAATAGAATAGAGCTTCATTAACTGTGATATGTTTTATAAAGCCCCTGATGATTAAATTTATCCTTCCTCTTAAACATTAACATTATTAGCTAAGTTAATAAATAATATTAAAGGCTGGGCTTTCTCTTGAGATCTCAGTCTGGATACCCCTACGATTAAGTAGAGAAGAGGTGGGTTTTTACCTGCTAACCATCAATGTCGACGTTTCTTGAAACTTCATTTCTTCTTTTGTATCGGGAAGGATGCCTTTCTCTGCCGTGTAGCCTCCCACTTGGCTCTCATATGAACCGTGCTGTTGCACGTACACGTTCATGGCAAATGTTGCTAATCCATCACCCTGCTCTTTCCTGCCCGGCCTCAGAATCCTTGTCACGGTGCAGTGGGCCTGGCAGCCACAGCCGGCAATCTGAGCTGGTGCTGGAATGAAACCCGTTTGCCATCTTGCCTCCTGACTAGCACTGCTTCTGAGGATTCCAGGATCCCGTTGGCCAGCGGGTACCTCTCTTTGTGGTGATGCTTCCTGCCCCCTTTTTGCATATTAGAGTACCCGTCAATGGCTCCTCTTTTTACATATTCAGGTCCAAACACTGCCTCTAGAAGTTCATCTGACTGACACAATGTTTTATGATTCTAAAATGAAAATGAAAAAGAAAAAAAAGAGGAGAATTTGTCGGAGAGATATTTGCCAAGTAAGCCTTCCAATTATTACATCAGAGCTGGACTAATTCCCTGGCTATCATGGTTCTAACAGACCATTTGAGCACCTAGGTCAAGGATTTTTAATCCTTAGTGGGCATCAAAGTACCTGGCTTTCAATTTTTTTTTTTTTCAACGTTTATTCATTTTTCGGACAGAGAGAGACAGGGCATGAACGGGGGAGGGGCAGAGAGAGAGGGAGGCACAGAATCGGAAACAGGCTCCAGGCTCTGAGCCATCAGCCCAGAGCCCGACGCGGGGCTCGAACTCACGGACCGCGAGATCGTGACCTAAAGTCCCTGGCTTTCAATTCAGATGTGTTGATTCAGCACCTGCAGGAGGCTGGCCTGGGCACCTTTCTTGGAGGGGGAAGAGCCAAAATTTTGCAGGTGATTCCCATCTGTTCTGGAAGTTGAGACCCCTCTGCCCTTGGGGATACGTGCTCAGTATTTGCCCCTTTTTGGGTGTTCTCCAGACCAGTGGGGCAGCTTCAAGAATAGGATGCTGGTGCCGGGATGTGAAGAGTAGTTTAAAGAGCTTTATTAATGAGAGAGGGAGACAGAGCGAGAGCAGAGGAGGGACAGAGACAGAGGGAGACACAGAATCCCAAGCAGGCTCCAGGCTCTGAGCTGTCAGCACACAGCCTGGCGCAGGGCTCGAACTCACTGTGAGATCATGACCTGAGCCAAAGTCATACGCTTAACCAACTGAGCCACCCAGGCGCCCCACGGAGGAGGTCTTAATACAGAACTCTCAGTCTCAGGCCCTCCATGCAACTTTATTCCACAAGAGAATTGCTAGCAATGCATTAATGGCAGATAACCTATCACCTGTGTAGGGCCACTTGCCAACAGTCTACATCCAGATTCTCAGATGTTAGACATAGTGAAATGTCATACAGGTGACCTTGACTCTTTTATACACAAGTCATCTGTACTCAAGTGTAACATTTGAGATTTCTGCTGTTTTTATGGACAGTGGTTAAGGGATTATGCTCTGGAGTTAGATCTACCTGGATTTGAATTTCGCAACTCCCCCCCCCCCCACTAATTTATCAGATATGTGACCTTGGGCAAATTAGACATAATGCTTCACAGCATTGTTTTAAGAAGTTAATTAGATAATCTACTCATGCCTCTGGCCTGGGTGGGTACTCTATAAATGTAGTGGTATTTCTGTTTTACACAAATAGTTTGAGTCCTAGTCTGATCTTAAACACTGGTGTTCATGCTGAATGATAGAAACGTGCTTTAATGTTTTATATTTCTGTTTATTTAGGCCCAGGCTAAATAAGAGTGTCTCCCTCAGAGTGAAGGCCCAGGCTCTCTAGACTATATGACTTGTTCCTCCCCAAACATCCATTCACCACCACTGTTTCCTGTACTTACTCAAATACAGCTGCATTTGCTACTTCTTGTTCCTTAAACACGCCAAGCACATTCCTGCCTCAGGGCCTTTGCACGTGCTGTTTTTGCTGGCTAGAATGTTTTTCCACAGATATCATTAACACCTCCTTTAGGTCTCTGCTCAGATGTCCCTTATCTGTGAGGCTCAGTATATAAGCTAGTACCCCTGAAGCCATTCCTGTCCTTCTCACTCGGGGTTTTCTTTATTTTTTTCCTTATGTAATTTATCACCATCTGACATATTATGTACTTTCTTGTTTATTTGTTATTATCTGTCTTTCTCCATGAGGGTGGGAGACTTTGTTTTGTTCACTGCTGTGTCCCCAGAGTTTAGAACTAGGCTCAACATGTACTAAATCCTCAACGGATGAATGAGAGACCTTTTTTTGCCACTTACAAATTAACAGCTTACTAATTTAATCAACAAATATACACTGGCCATGTATTTTTTAATGGTATTGTTCTCGGTTCTGTTGGGAATGTGAAGAGTTTTAAGATAGGGTCCCTACTCCTAAGAAGTTTACAGCCTAGATTTAGAAAAAATGACTTAGACCAAAATGATAAGGACTAAATAAAACAATATAAACATAACTAAAAATGCAAGATGGCAGATTATGAAGAGCACAGACAATGAGATAAATCAGAGGTCAAAGCAGAAGAGAATTTTTTGGTTAGGGTGGGCATAGAAGGCTTTTCATCCAACACAGATCTGAGCAAATCCCTAAGAGATGATAGTTAGGCTGGCGGAGTTCTGACGGGCTGGCAGCCGTGGAAGGGCGTAGGGAAGGCATCTATATATAAAGACCTGCAGGTGTGTGAGAGGGCACCGGAGAGCCCAGTGTGGGTGGATTCTTCCAGGTAAAAGTGGCGATTGAGGCGTGGATGGCTTTGCAAGCTGGACAAGAGTCATGGCTGGTGGCAGTGTACTGGGGCACTGAGGAGGGAGTGATGGCTTTGGAGAGTGGACCATAGCTGTGTCATCAGATGCTGCATCTGCTGATGTGTGGGGGAGGGCCTGCCAACAGAGGAGGCTATGGAGAGAGGCCAGGCCGAGGGCATGCGAGACTGAGTCATACACCAGGGAAAAAGGCTGGCTTTGAAAACAAACTCTTGGGGCACCTGGGTGGCTCAGGGGATTGAGCGTCTGACTTCAGCTCAGGTCATAATCTCACAGTTCGTGAGTTCAAGCCCCACATCGGGCTCGCTGCTGTCAGTGTAGAGCCCGCTTCAGATCCTCTGTCCCTATCCCTCTCTCTGACCCTCTGCCAAGTGTGCTCTCTCATAAATAAATAAACATTAAAAAAAAAAAAAAAGAAAATAAACAATCGATCACACAGAAGCTGGTTAGTGAGACTGGCCATTATCTAGGCTCAAATGTCACTTTTTATCTTCCTTATTTTAATATTTAGCTTTTTGGCAACTTTGTGGCTCTTGGCCCCTTTAACTAAATAAGAAGGGTGAAACCTAGTCTTTGAAAACCTTTTTCAATCCTATTTTTACTTCGAGAGTGTGCGTGAGCAGGGAGAGAGGGAGAGGGACAGAGGGAAGGAGAGAGAGAGAGAGAGAGAGAGAGAGAGAGAGAGAGAGAGAGAGAGAATCCCAAGCGGCCTCCACACAGCACAGAGCCTGACACGGGGCTTGATCCCACTACCCTGATATCATGACCTGAGCTAAAACCAAGAATCAGATGCTTAGCTGACTGAGCCATCCAGGCGTACCCCCAACTCCCATTTTTAAATTGGTTTTCAGAGGGACAGAGAGAATGTTTTATAAACATTACAAGAAATAAACATTGTGAACATTGATTTTAGTGTTTTATAATGTTTTGTAGACATTGAGTACATCTGGCTGCACGTTTAGCAAGGTAAGTTCACATCCCCTGCCCACCCCTAGTCCCAGGTGCCTGGAGTTAGGGATGGGGCTCCCTCCTGTAGACTGTTCCTGCCGTCTTCCTCCTGCAGCTCTCACAAGTGTGTTTAACTTAGACACTGCTCCACGTGCGAGGCCCAGTAATGGCATTAAACTAATGTTGTGCTGGTCGCTGAGGCCCTGGCAGGTTAACAGACCTGACCACTGCTTGTGCCTGTAAGAGATGTCTGTGCAGGTTCGTGTGGAGACATGGTCTGCTCTCCCACTCCCCGAACCCACGTGATAGAGGCACTTTGAGTCTCTGATTTACTTAGCTTGTTGCCTCAACCGTCCTCTGGATGTTCTTTTTGTAACAGCTTATGCGACAGGTAGAGTTTTATTTCTCAAACGCATTAGAATGATCTCGCCATAACTTGGAATCACGGAGAGCCATCAACATGTGGACAGAAAATCCTTCTTATAATTTTGCTGGTGGATGAATAAAAAAAGAAGTCATTGCATACGAAGGAAGGAAACTCTTAACGTTTTTCAGTGTTAAGGAGATTGCGTGATAGGAGTATCAGTAGATTGGAAGAAAAATGGAGTCATAGAAATGCCTTTTAAAGCCGACTAAGATCTGCTTTCAGAGAGGCAGTGAATGAATTCACAGAGTATTATGGGAAGCTCTTCCTTCCATTCTGGTCTTTCTGAAGGCAGCTGCACAAAATTTCACCATGACTCCACTGAAGCCTAGTAGGGCTGAGTTGGACTGAGATTAATTACTTCTCGGTTGGATGAGACTCAAAACGAAGGTAGGACTGGCACCGAGGTCCCTGAGGACGGATATCAAGTAACACAGTAGCATAAAGCAAGCAGCATCTCATGAGAAGTCTCTAGCCTGTCACTCCTGAGTAACTCTAGTACACATGATAAATTGCATTCCCAACTTCCTTTATGAGAGTACTGTAACTACTGAATAATTTGGAAGTAGCCTGTTTTGTCCATTTTCATGTAAAATTTTGCCCACAACAAGAAATAGACATGAAATGGTTAGCACCTGGGAGAAAAGTCTCCTTCCCCAAACCACGCACCACAGACTTTGTATTTTTCATATCAGTTTAATCAGTTTTACAGTGTTTAGAAACTAATTTTGCAACAGCAGTAAAAGTGAATTGTACTTTTAGCAAGTTTGTAAATTCTGTTTCTGATTTATATCAAGTATCAGAAATTTGGTTAATAAAACTTGATTGCTTTTCAAACATACAGGCAAACCATATATAGGGGTAATGTTATTCTGATATAAAGTTTTTAAAAAAATTGTTTTTTAACGTTTATTTATTTTTGAGACAGAGAGAGACAGAGCATGAACAGGGGAGGGGCAGAGAGAGAGGGAGACACAGAATCTGAAACAGGCTCCAGGCTCTGAGCCATCAGCACAGAGCCCGACGCGGGGCTCGAACTCACGGACCGTGAGATCATGACCTGAGCCGAAGTCGGACGCTTAACCGACCGAGCCACCCAGGCACCCCTAAATTTTTAAAAATCTCTAGATAAAATTTCACATTTAAGAATTAATACATTCCTAGAAATTATCACTTATATACAATGTGGATTTTTAAGTGAATGCTCTAAAATTTCCTATACTTACTTTCTGGGTGATCGGAAATTTCTTTTATTTCCCCTCCTTTTTTTTTTTTTTAAACAGAGGCATTATTTAAAAAAACAAAACAAAACAAAACAAGAAAATATTTCCTGTAGCAGAGAGAACAGAATTACAATTATTTGAGCCTACCAAATACATATACCCCCATAGCAATGAATGCTTACAATTCCAGAACGTAGGAAACATGGAAATCATTTTGTTGTGTTGCAGAATCTGTATTGTAGAATGATTTTTAAGCCACTTTTCGCCCTTACCATGAAGTATTTGGTAAGCTCCAAAGGACTCAAGAATCTTTCTCAGCACAAGCTAAATGTGTGGATTCTTTTCCTCTTTCCATTTTGAATCATCAACGTGCTCAAATTTAGGTTTAAAAACCAGTGTATACATTACCTCCCTCAAATAACTAAGAATTGGTGTTCTCAAGCTTGCCTTTAAAAAAATTCATTGGCTGAACTGAGTTTATGCGTGAAAAATTTCTCCCCAGAAGGATAATATTTTTGGAAAGGAGTTAAAACAGGGCTTTGAATGAAGGCATGTGTAACCGAATGTGCAGGGCAAAAAGGTTGTAATTGACAGGTCCCTTCTGTGGTACAAAAGTCACCATTACAGTAACTTTAAGCTCCACTCAATTAAGCCGTTACTCTACTTGTGTCTTGACTTGAAAAATGTTTGAAATTCAGGAAGTGTGATCCTGTAGTCAGAAAGGAAAATTAAAACATGTTACGCGAGGAAGTTCATTGATTTGAAAAATGTCTTATCATCAGTCAGGAACAGGCATGTTAGGAAGATTTAAAAAAAATGTTTTTTAAGACACCACTAATCCACAGAGACAAATAAAAAAAAAAAAAGAAGAAAATATTACAATGAAACTCTGCATCTGGTTGACATTTAAATAAAGCTGCCAGAGTACAAACAAATTTCAGGACAACAACTCTAGTGACATATTTTTTAAAGAGTGCAGAAAAGAAATACTTGGCTGAGCAAATCTTAACACCACATGTGAAGGAACCATCAATATTTATTACATTATAGATTTGCCAAATGACGTGGAGCATCTGGGAATAGTATAGAGAGTGCCGTAACTGGAACTTGATTATGTGCTTTTATATATTGGGCTGGGTACTGAGGCCAGATCTGGTTCTTTTGGAAAAGATAAGTGAAGTCTACGGACTTTGTAACTCTTTAGTAGATGAAAGTTAAGTGTATAGATGTCTGGGTGCACTGTGCAAGTTGGGATGGAAAACACTGCAGAAAAGACAACAACAAAACCCCTGTTCTTTGAGACCATGGAGTTGTGTTTATGTGAACTCAGTGCAGGCAAAGATGGGTTAGGCTGGGCTCGGGAGTGTTTTTATTAGTGGGCAGAGTAAAATTCCCTGAATGGAGAGGAGCTCAGCAGGTGCTCAGTTCCAAATTCAAGGCTGCTTCCAGCCCCTTCCAGAGGAACAAAACTAAACCTTTGAGGGAGTAATTAATTACTGTTTGTTTTAGAAGCCCTCCACTCCACCGTTGGTGAGAAAAGCAGGCTGCAAGAAATTCGGTTACTAGACTGTAGAATCTAGAGCCATGATTCACTTCTGCCTCCTGTGTGTCTTGCCCTGGTCCACTGGCACCAAGCCAGGTGCCCAAATAGTATTTTGCTAGAATGATTTGTCACAAGGTTGTGAATTCTAGAAAGTATCATATCTGAGGCCCAAGAAATTCCATCCACTTGGTACACCAGTTCAGCCAAAGGGGCTGTAGCTTTAATGGACAGAAATGCCGTGGACTTTCTCAAGCATCTTCTGAACAGGGAGGGGCAGAAAAAATGGCCCATGACAACTGCTAATTCTGGCTAATGGATATACAGATATTATATATCCGAATGGATATATGGATAGCATGGATATTATACAATTGGATTATAGTAATGGATATTTTACTATTCGGCCTACTTTTGTATATTATTTAAAATTGTCATTATTTAAAGTTTAAGTAAGATAAAGGGAAAGAAACAGCTCAGCTTCTAGCTCCAGCTGGAAACCAGCTTTAGCAGACTGAGGTACGGCAGAGGAAGGCAAACCTGTTCTTTCCCACACAATGGCACAGAGTTTCTTTGGAAGAGAAACGAGAAGTATTTGGGTCGACCTGTTTATTTAGCAAGGTTTTGTTATCTTTCTGCATCCCTCCTGCTTTTCAGAATGGGAAAATGCTTCTCAATGCTTCTGCAGGGGTAAAGAAATCTGTGTAAACATTCCATAGCTTGGTTCCCTGTTGGCCATAAGGGAGGTAAGGCACTGGATTTTTGTGTTTGGTGGATGAAGGAACATAACGGCAGTTTCATTTGAGGGAAGGGCATTGCTTAAACAGTCAATAAAACAGCACCTGCTCTTTCTCTCTGTGGCCTGTCACCCACAGCATCTCATTTGGTCTTATCAACTTGCTACCCAGGGCATGATGTTCCTGATTTGAAAGTAGGCAAAATAAGTCAAAGGGAACCTCGATACCTCTTATGCTCAAAATGCTTTATGATTTTCAAAGAATTCTAAATTTATTTTGAACTTAGAACACCACTGATAGAGGCAAGGAGAAATATTTATTATCTCCATTTTACGAATGAGCAACTGAGGCTTAGAGAGGTTAAGTGACTTGTCCAAGACTTCTTGGGTCCAGAAATGATTGGGATCTTCTATGTTTTCAAAACACCGTGGGTTGGTCTACACAGCTTCCTGTAATGTTTGCATTATGTGGACATCTTGGATCATTTCCTACTACCACCCTTCAGTGTTCCTCACCGGCTACAAAGTGAAATTCTAAAAATCTGTTCCCTACTGAAAATGCTCTTTGCTGCTCAGGGCGGTCTCTGCAAAGTGAAAACAGTGGAGTATGGGAGAGGAGAAGGGCTGAGAGCGAGGATATGGTAGGGGCTGGGCAGTTCTGAGAAGAGAGCTTGCCAAATCCGTGTTTGTGGAGTTCAAGTTGGCTTCTCCTGGAAGAAAAACTTGGAGGCCTGGGCGGGTGGGGTTTCCTGCAGGGACAGCTGGGACCTACGTCCCTTTTCTTTTGGGCCCCTCTGGCTGACTCCTGGAGGGGAGCGTGCTAGAATGGGTGGCATCACATTCAGACCTGGGTTCTGTGGTCCTCACCCTGTGCTCTGGATGGTCCTGGCTCTGTTACCTGCACAATGAAGAGCTGGCATGAGTCCACAACGCCGGTACAGAACCTGACAGTGGTGGACCCTCCATAACTGCGTCCTTTCTACTCCTTTCCTTCCTGGCAAAATCCTCCCAAGAATCTATTCTTTGGAGGAGGCGCTTAAAGGCTGGAACGAGAGGAATCAGAGTCCCCAGGGAAGCAAGCCCATGAGCCCAACAGCCTTCTGTTCGTCTGCCAGTGACTCCAAACTTCCAAGCCAATCGCTGTTCGCTGGGACTGCAGACCCTCCCGGAAAAGCGGGCGGGGGCGAGCACTGAACGCCGCGGGTGCCGCTTGGTTCCGAGGCCGGTTCTGAGGCCCCAACTGGCCGCTGGGTCTCAGGTCTGCATGCGCGCTCCACAGCATCCCCTCGCGGCCTCTTGCCACAGGGAGGACGAACCTGCCACCAGATTCTCCGAAGCTGGGTCCTGGAGCAGCGGCCCCGCCGCAGGGGTCGCTGGCATTTGGCAATGCAATCGCCTGGGGACCACTAGACACTGGGAGAGGATCAAAGCATTCTTGTGGAGCCCGAAGCGCCCAGGGTTGCACTTTTGTTAGCCTGGCTTCACCTCGCCAATAAATTTTTCTGCGAAAGAAGGGGCAGGAGTAGAGGGCCAAGGGGGGTGGGGCTGGTGGCCACGCGGAGGGGACGGGAGTGACGTGCACCTGTGCTCCTGCCGCGTTAAATCAGTATGAAGCAAGTGACATTTCCCCCTTGCTTGCCCACTTGGAACTGCTCATCCTCCTGCTTTAGAACACCCGCCGGCTCTTGTAGGGTCAGCGTTTTCAAAGAGTTATTTCCTCCAGGCTCTTAAAGTTTATGGAGCACTTTGTTAACAAGGGGCCCGCCCTCAAGCAGGGCTTTGGTCTCTCCATGTCCCTCCGGCCTCTTCTCCACACACCTCTCCGGAGAAACCTTTACACAGGCCATTTCCATTTCCTCACCCCACCTAGAGGTATAAAAAAATATATGGGACATAACTTTAGAGGTGATTTGTTTCAACTTCAGGTCTTTCATTTTGCACAATAACACATGGAAGCCTAAAGGAGTGAGGGTAAGGAAAGTGGCCCAAGGTCAAGGTTACTTTAGTTGGCAAAACCGAGGACAGGACAAGCAAATCCCTAGAGAGCCTTACTACCTTTTTTTTTTTTTTTTTTTTTCTTTTCCTTCACTACTTATTTCGTAGAGGGAAAAAATCCCAGAACTATTTCAGGCGGGTCAAGTACTTTGTAGAGGTGTCTGTGTTTTCGCCAGTTGGCTTTGAGGCATGGAATCACACCTGCAGTAACTTGGATATATGGACAGTCACTTGCTATCCACGTGAAAACAAAGACAGAGCCAAGTACAGTTGGAGCCTCTCTTCTTACCCACTCCCCCCCACCCCCAGTCCTACACTATGGTGCGTCTGAGCTGTGCAATTTACTGTGTTGGAGTCGTCTACCAGTTTGGGGTAGAGCTTGAACATAGGGATGTTTCTGGTAAAAATTAGGAGGAATCCCTCCTGCCAGTAAAGACACTTTTCAGAGAGACCTCCTGGGGCTATCAGCATAGGAAATATTTTGGCTCTCCCCAAAGCCCAGACTCAGACCCCAGAAGGAGCATATCACACAGAACAGGGATAGGAAGGCCCTGGAAAGTTTCTGCTTAAAATCCTAGTTTAGAGCCTTGGTGAGTTGTGAGAACCCTCTTTGTCACTGAATGAATCCTCATTGGGTCTAGGCTCTTTTGTGAAACTATGTTCCCTCTTTCACTGGTTCAGGTTTGCTCTCACAGTTTTGATTAGTATTTTGACTAGACAGGATCAATCTTAGTACGGTGGAACAGAAATCCCGCAAAGACTTCACAATCAACACAAGTTTGTTTCTTTTCCTTTTTCTTTTTACAAGTCTTTTAAAAAAATATTTATTTTGAAAGAGAGAGACACACACACACACACAAAGGGGGAGAGGGGGAGAGAGAGAGAGAGAGAGAGAGAGAGACAGAGACAGAGACAGAGACAGAATCTGAATCAGGCTCCAGACTCTGAGCTGTCAGCACAGAGCCTGATTCAGGGCTTGAATCCACAAACCATGAGATCATGACTAAGTCGGATGCTTAACCAGCTGAGCCACCCAGGTGCCCCTAAGGTTTGTTTGTAATTATTTTCCCTTTCCTCTTCCTCTTGTCCGACTTGGACTTTTCTCATGCACCATGAGCCATGAGTCCAATAACAGAAGTTAAATTTTGTTATAGCCTTTAAGGTTTGAGAGAGAACTTGGGAATCACTGAGCTGTACTCCTTCACTTTATAGTCAAGGAATCAGAGGCCTAGCAAGGTGAAACGATATGCCCAATGCCTGCTACACATGGATGAAATTATATTTCCACCATAGAGCCTGACCCCTCTCTGCTTTGCTTCTGTCTCTCTCTCTCTCTCTCTCTCTCTCTCTCTCGATTTCTTTCTACTTGGTATAGTTGGACTGTGGGGAAAATATTGAGAGTGATTTGAGCATGGATAAAATCTGCCCCCTCCAAGTGTTAAACCCCAATATGGGATGGGAGTAGGGGGTGGAAAGCGCTTAGGGTTAAGGGTTTACTGTTTCAGTTAGTCATGAGGCCCCCTAGGGGCTGCAGGAGGAGCGGGAGTGCGCGCGCGCGCGCGCGCGCGCACACACACACACACACACACACACACACAGGGCCTCCTGATGTGGCAACAAGCTGCTTGTCCTCTGATGGAAGGCAGCCATAGCAAGGACACTGCCCCTGGGGTGGAACCCAGACTCCACTATCACTCTTGAGTCTGTACCTCCCCCGACCACCATTTGGAAGGGGTACTGAGAAGTCAAGGTCTGTGGTTGCCTCATCTCCTAGCTGCGACATGACCCTCCAGTGAATTGAGCCACATTCCCAGCGTAGAAGATGAACATTGTCTGGGGCAAACAGGCTGGCAGATCCAGGCAGCACGATTGCTTCACAGTTAGGGCATCAGACTCCATATCCCGCTGCAAAGGGCACTTTTTTTTTAATTGTATGAAGGCATCAAGCCGGAAGAGAAGTCACCGGTGGTCCCTTTGGTCCTGTGAAGGCGCTGTGTAGCTGTGTGTCTCCCTAGCAAATCCCATGAGCTTCTCTGAGCCTCAGTTTTCGTTCCCATTTATAAAACCAGGGGCCAGGGCTAATCACGTTCCCTGGCGGTTTCAAATGCCTGTGATGTAAACCCTGCTTCATACGGAGGAGGGAGGAGGGATGAGAACCCGGGTTGCATTGTCTTTTTGTTCAGCGCCCCCCCCCTTTTTTTTGGACACGCAGAGCAAGGAAAGGGAGGACAGTTATCTTCCAAAAGCTGCCCCCCCCATCCCCATTGCTTGTGACAGGTCGTATATTTGATTACGCAAAGCAAATTGGGAAATCATATCTCTGCAATCCCATCTGGGATTATTTATTTCGCCGCGTCCACAGCCGGTCAAAGTTGTGAGAGGATACAATGTTAAAAGTAGCTTCCCGCGAGAGGAGGTGGATTCGAGTTCATCTGTAGAGAAACCAGAGCCATACACCCGCCGCAGCAAAGCACTTTTGTGGGACCCAGGAGTTTCCAGAAGTTATTCACCACCCCAGGCACTCGAGGCTGGTTGATCTAGCGGGTGACTCAGGGTGGTGGTGGTGGTGGCGGGGTTCTTACCGGGCCCAGGCCCCTGTCTCCAAGCCTGGGAAGCTGGAAAGTCGGTCGCGATGTGCGAGGAAGGAGATCGGGCTTCGAATTTTCCCCGGCCTCGGGGCGTTCTGCAGGCTAGCTCTCAGAGTTAAAAATAACAACCACAAACTAATACAAGTAACAACTTCCAGGTACTCCAGGTTCAGTGTGGCCGGGTCACCGAGCCAGGGGATGGATCTCCAGTGTCTTGTGCTTTGAGGTCCGCCCCCCACTTCGCCGCTGGGGAGAGTGAGGCGCAGAGGGAGGTGGAGGATGTTCCTCGCTACCACCCAGCGGGGGAGCGGCACACCAGGCATTTTACGCGCCGTCTGCCACCTCCGGAACGGAACAGGGCGCTTGGCCTCCCAGAAAACGGTCCACGGCCCGCTACACTCCGGCGGCCTGGGGCGGGGGTGTGGGGGCCTCAAGGCACGGGGCGAGAGGTGGCCGGGCCGGGGAAGCCAAGCGCCCTCGAGCCACGGGGCAGCAGGCACTCGCCGCCTGCGGCGCGGCTGGGGGCTGGCCCGCGGGGTGCGCCTCGAGGGAAGCACCGGCCCCGGGAGCTGATCCGCAACGCGCTTCCTCCTTTTTCTTTCTCTCTTCTTTTTCGAGGGGTGTTTGAAGTAAAAAAGAAAGCCACCCTTCTCAAGAAAAAGAAAAAGACCGCCCCTCCCCCTTCCGCTTTGTTGTTCAAGTTCCCTTGCTTGACTTGCGAAAAGAGATCTTGACACCGGTAGATCCGAGCTGTGCGGGAACCGGGAAGGGTGTGGGTGAGAGAGATTTGGGGGAAAGGGAAGGGAAGCAGAGGGAGAAGCGCTGAGCCCACTAAGAGAGAAGATCCCGCTGGCCTCCCCCCACCAAGCCGGACGCGCAGAGTCGATGGGGCGGCCCCACTGCGTTGTCGTTTCCAAAAAGGACTCCGAATTGAATTTGGTAATTTGGTGCCGGCTTACCAGCCCGAGGACTTCTGTTTCCTCACCTCACAGGTCCTCAAGCCACAGCCGACCCCTTTTTGGAGAGGAACGTGGAGAAAGGAGCCGGATCCCCTGGGCCCTCAGTCAAGCTTGTGAGGCAGGACCCTCCCCCGAGCTGCATGCGAAGGCGCGTCCGGAAGTTCATGAAGCTGCTCCTACCAGGTCAAGACTCTTCTCCTGGACACCGAGTCTTCACAAGGACTATGGGAGGAAGGCCAGTCTTCCCGTTTTGCAGATGAGACAGCTGAGGCGCAGAAAAATAATTGACCAAGATCACGCGGTCCGTGGCACAACCAGCCTAGAACTCAGGCTCTCTGATTCCTTTTGCTTCAGCACGTTTAATTTACTAACCAGTTTGTGCAACCTTAGATTCCTTTTTAATTTTCCCAGAAAAAAAATGAAGATAATTTCGCGTGTAATATCGGAGTTGCTCAGACTTACTGAAGCTCATCCCATGATAAAAAGCAAAGCAAAACAAACCAAAACAAAACACATCCCTTTCCCCACTCTCCGCCAACATACCTCACTTCGAAGCAATTGTAGGAATTGTGATTCTCTGGGGGGCCTTCAGGGCCAGGGGTTTGAAGTGTAATTCAACTGGATCACCATTACAGCTGCACGCCTCCGAGTGGCAGATGGGGTGCAGGGAAGGTGGTGGGACAGGTGGGGGTGAGCGTGGAAGGGGACTCCTGGAGAAAGGCAGGGAAGTATAGAGGAAGCAGTGGGGACTGTCCTGTAGGTTTCTGCTAGGGGTGGGGGAATGCTGAGAAGGGAAGGGTCCTGGGCCCACCCACCTGAAACCCAGGGGCCCAATCCCTCCAGCAAGTGGGAGAGCCCGCCTCCCCACATTGGGCTGGACACTGCACCCAGGAAGGCCGGTCCAGCTGACCCACGTTCTCATGAGCCAGGAGCTAGCGCCACAGTCCTCGGGTCCCTGTACCTCCCCCCACCCCCAGCCCCCATCTCCCGTCCTAGTTTCACCCGTTTGGTTTACTGTACACAAATCCCTCTTGTTTCCTCCTTGTATAGCAGCTTTGACAACTCCAACTAGTTCAGGGGCTGTTTGGGTGATTTTCTGTTTAGGAAACTGCCACTCAACGCCCCTTTGCTCTCCTGTTTCTTCCTGGTACCCCTTCCCCTCAATCTATTACCCTCCCAAATTAGCAAACCTTTCTTGATTTTGTTTCTTAATAATCAAAATAACTAGCGAAAGGCTAATGATCCCCCCCCCCCAAAAGCAATAAACAAAATAAAAGCCCAGGGTGCCAACCGCCAGCACACAAGGCCAGCTCTGGGAGAGGTTTGTAGTTCACTTTCACGTCCAGGGGAGAAGCACTGATATGCGTGTTTGCAAAAGCAGAAATGTAGCTAGCAGGAGTAGACGCAGAAAAAAAAAAAAAAACCACAATAGTTGATAAAAACATGCTGTGTCCTCTTACATGAGGGTTGCTCAGACGCCAGTTACTAAAATCAGACGGGGAGCGGGGGAATAAAAAACGCGGACCCATTGTGAGTTTCTCTGGTTAGGAGCGGAGGGCTTCGCGAAGTTTCTCAGACTTTAGGGCAGAGGCCGACCAGTTCCTTTGCTCTCTGGGAGACTACTGCATGAACCAGGGCTCCTCTTTGAACCTCACAGTTTCATCATTGGAAAAACGTCTGGCGCTGTGGTGGTGCAAATAACGCATTTCTGCTGTGGGCAGAATTTCAAATGCTCTAATGTAGATGAACAAATGCATTTCAAAGAGTATAAAAAACTACGCAAAAGGTGATAAAACTGGTGTCATGAGGTGGTGCCAAGAGAGAGGCACGAAGGGTCTGCGTGACTCTTTGTCCCATGTCTGAGCGCGCAAGGCTCCCGAGTTACCCTCTGAGACGCCCAGAGGGACTGAGCAGTCTCCTGGAATAAGCAGAACTGTTTCTCTGCTTCCTTTACTGGACACTGCAAGAGGCTTTGGGGAGAAGCATCCACACAAAGGGAAATGCCAGTGTCCCGTTACCAGAAAAGCGCTTTCCAACTCCGCCAATGGCTTGGGAATACCTACCTGCGGGTCCCGCCGGGTCTCGCCTTACTTCCATAGTAATTCCTAAACTGCCTCCTTTCCACCTCTCAGAACTTGGTTAATTAACTTCTTTCCCCGGGCTCCGAGAAAGGAAACGTTAGAATCAGTTCAGCGATTTCCTTCCTTTAACGCATATTTATCGCAGGCCTACTATGTGCTCCGTGCAGCAGCACTCAGTCTCCCAATTTCTCTCTCAAACCGATCCCGAGAGGCGTTGATTATTTAAAGGGGTGACTAGACAAAACGCCGTCTAAGTGATTTTAAATTCACCTCAATAAATAAAATGTAGCGTTGGATTAAGGGACTAGTTCTTTAGACATGTTGGAAGTTCAATTTATTAAACATTTGTGTAAGGGATTTTTGAGAGAGACAGAAAGTATTTCTTTATAAATACATTCATGCACACTAAAAAAAGTCATCTTAAAAAATAGCTTCATTTTAAAACATGCTTAGAGTGGATATGTTGCACCTAAATCTCTAAATGGCACGTATTTCCGCCCTCTCCCCCCACCATCGGAGAAAAATGACATCGGAGAAAAATGTAAGTGACGTCGGTGACTTGGCGACCCGCCGGCCTCACCGGTAAGATGAAAGTTACGAAGAACTACTTGGCACTTTAAGGATGAGCGGCGCTAGCCATAAAAATATCTACAGATCATTTGTCCGCCAGTCTGGCGCTGTGGTGGTGCAAGGTGACCACTGATTTAGTCTTGCAGGAGAAAGTAGGATGCAGCTGTGTGCCCGGTTAGAGAGGCCTCATTTCCAAGCCCAACTTGGGTTAATTACGGAGTCGCAGAAATACTGGACTTGCTGATAACGTAGAGACCAACACCAGTCTTTCCGACCGCTGCCTTGAGCATTACCTTCTTTTGTAAACAGTGCGATTCGCAAGAGTGTGTTTCCTATTGTCCGCGAGATAAACGGCGACTTCACCCCAGCAGACCACCGTCACACTTCGGGTTTAGCGCTGGGACAGACAACCCGGCTGCACCGAACGTTGCGCGGGTGGATTCTGGAGGAGCGCCGAAGGGAGGGGCGCGACGGCCGCCAGGAGGCGGGGAGCGCCAGGCCGGCGCGCCTCGGCCAATCAGCGTGCACACCGCCTGACAACCGTCCAATTAGAGGGCGCGGTGCTCGGGGCCCCGAGCCGATAATACTAGGAAAGGGAGCAGAGACTAACTATTGCAGCCAGGGGCGCTGCGCCGCACGCAGCTGCGTACGCCCGCCGGGAGAGCCCGAAATCTGAGGCCAGGGCCGCCCAACCTTCCCGCCCAGATTGGGTCACAGGAAGCAGAAAGCAGCTCCTGCGAGGTGAAGCGCTCGGGGCTGCCAAGGACCGATTAGAACTTTGCGGAGTCCGGGATGTGCGGGGCGAGGCTGCTGAGGACTTGATTCATCTTCTCCACCCATCCCCCGTACTCCCCGTCCACTGGGCTCTGAGCCTCCAGCTGTCAGCCCCCGATTTCGTGGCAGGGTGTGGCGACCCTGATTTGTATTTGCAAGCACAGCCAGCAGCCCAAGAGCCAGGTCCTAAAGCTGGATATCTTTTGCCTCGGCTGCTAGCTCGGGCCTCAGAGTCTTGGTGAGTGCTGTGATGTCGCTCCGGGTGTCAGGGAGGGCAAAATCGCCGTTCCTTATCTTTTCTATTTTATCTGGATGTCTTGCCTTAAAGTGCAAACCATGCCCGATGTATATGGAGACCGCGCAGCTCAGCCGTGCGAGGCTCAAGCATTATTGATGTTGGAAGGGCATCTGCAGCTCCTTGCGCGGTGTCCTTATGGGTCTCTGACAGAGAACATTTTTTGGGTTTGAGTTGACTATTTGCTAGGGGTGGGGGGCGTAAAAGGACCTCTCCAAGCTCAAAAGAGGGTCCCTGTAGTGGTGTAAGAGGATGAGGCATTTGAGAGGCATAGAATGGTACTTCGCTGGGTCAGAAGGGGCCCCTTGTGATCCAAAGGAAAGTAACTCTCCCATCGATAGTTTCATATTCATCATGGCCCTAGTAGTTGGCTATGGGGAAGCCTGACAAGTGGCCTAGGTCGGCCCAGTTGGACACAATACTTTTGTGTGTGTGTGATCCGTGCGTTACCCCGGGACTTGTCCCGAAAGCTGGTGTAAAGAGGCAGAGAGGTCTGTGGTTAAAGATCAGGTGCTCCTAGAGCACTTAGAATCAGTTAAGATAGAAACCTTGTTGAGTTGGGAATTTCTGGGGGCCCTAAAGGTACAAGAAACGCAGTGTGGTGTGGATGTGAGGGAAGTGAAGAGAACAGGGCTCCTCCAAGGGCCAGAGGCCCTAGACCAGGAGCTCTGGGCTCAAGGCCCGGGGGTCGGTGCCTGACGGTGGTTGGTGCGTCTTCGGGTCTTTTCGTGTCCCCCCCTCCCCCCCACCAGGGCGCGGGAGACTGAGCGTAGGCCGGAGCCCGAGCGCCGCGCCGCGTCGCGCGCCATGGCCGACCGGCCCGCGGGCCCGGCGGCCGGGGACTGGGAGATCGACGTGGAGAGCCTGGAGCTGGAGGAGGACGGCCGCGGGCCGCCGCCGCCTACGCCGCCCGGGCCCAGCCCGCCGTCGGCCGACGGGGACGGCGAGGACGACGAGGACGAGGACGAGGACGACGACGCGGAGGATGAGGGCGACGGCCTGGAGGCGGGCGCTTCCCCGGGGGTGCAGGGCCGGCCGGAGCAGCAGCGGGGAGCGCCGCGGGGGCCGACCCCCGCGCCGCAGGCCTCGCAGGCGCCGGCCGGACCCCCGGAGCGCGGCGCGAACGCGGGCGGCGGCGCGGAGCCGCGCAAGCTCAGCCGCACGCCCAAGTGCGCGCGCTGCCGCAACCACGGCGTGGTGTCCTGCCTCAAGGGCCACAAGCGCTTCTGCCGCTGGCGCGACTGCCAGTGCGCCAACTGCCTGCTGGTGGTGGAGCGCCAGCGCGTCATGGCCGCCCAGGTGGCGCTCCGGAGGCAGCAGGCCACCGAGGTGCGTACCCGCAGGGCCCGGGGTCGCGCCTCGCGGGGACGTCCGGGCCGCCGTGGGGGTCGGGCGTGGGAAGGGACGGGCAGCCCCCTTCCCCCCGCCCGGCGGAGGGCCGCGGCGCGTGGCGCTTCTGTGGGGGACGGGTGGTGAACACGCTTCTCTGGTCCCGGTGGCCCGGGGGGGGGGGGGGGGCGAGGCAGGGAGGCAGCCGCGGGCATCGCCGGGGAACTTGACCAAAAAGATTTTGTGATTTTAAAAGCAGGCAGAAAGGCCTTGAGAGTGGTCTGGGAGGTTTTGGGGAAAGATATTTTATCTTTTACGTGTTTATTTTGGTGGTGTTGGGGAGCAGGGGGAGGACAGTGGTGGCTGCAGTCGCTGTGTTACTGGTGCTGTTCTCGAAAAAGAACCGCGCAGCTTCCGCTGTGAAAGGGAGAGGCAGAAAGTGCTGCCCATTTTACAGATGAGACCAAGGGTGGCGTGGGAAGTTAGGTGCCCGAAGCCCTAGGTCCTGAAGCCAGCTTCTGATTTAAGCTAAGGGGCCGGTGGAGGGGTCCCTGGTGCCTCCCACCGGGGGGCTCCAGCTGTGAGGAGAGCCAGCGTTTTCTTTAAGGGTGAGGCTTTTCTTGACCTTTGGATTTCCTGTGTCCGTGTGTTCCTGCACTTGGGAGAGCTCAGAGCCAGGGAAGCTTCGGGGTTCCCCCCCCCACCCCTTACAGACTCAGGGCCTGGGAAGGTTTTTGCTTTTACGTTTTCTCTAGGAGGGACTGGGGAGGGGTTCACATCCTCATCGGAGGCAGTGACCCTAATGGAAAGCTTTCTGAGGGCCCTGGAGAGTGCTCTGGATGACCGAGGTGGCCTTGGCCCTGGGCTGGGCCTCCTCCAGAGTGAGGCGCTTGGCACCGAGGGCTCCTACATCCCTCAAGGGTCCCTGGGCATTCAGGGCTGGACTCAGGCATAGAAGGACCCAGAATCCCACCAACCAGGAGGTGACAGAGGGAGCAAAGTTGGGTTTCCCCTTGTCCCGTGCCCCAGGTGGCCGCTGAGGTTTTTGTTTTTGCCTTCATGTATCCCAGGCTCCCACTGTTTTTGGCCAGACCCGGGAGAGTGTGAGAGACAGGTTCCCTCATACCTCTCTCTCAACCCCTTGTACCCCATTCCACCTGCCAGAAGAAACCAGCTTCACTTCACTGCTCAATGGCAGGCCACGGACACCTTTGGCCCTACCTCTGCGTGCCCCGGACACAGCTGTCCCCCCGCAGCTCTCCTTCAGGGCCTGGCTCCTACGATCTTGACTGTGGGATGTCCCCCAACTTCTAGTTGTGGGATGAATCTGGAGTGACTCTAGCAAAGTGGCCACAGAGAAAATCTCGTCTACTGCCTGTCAACTGAAGTAGCTTGTTGCCCTGGAATTAAGGGGTGCTGATGTGAATTTGTTGAGAATTATTTTTACATGGGATGGGAAAATAAATACATTTAGACCGGGGAGGGTTGCTGATGCCCCTTCCTTCTCTTTCTTGTGGGGCATTGTTGATTATGTTTCTTGTGTTTACAGGACAAGAAGGGGCTTTCCGGGAAACAGAATAATTTCGAGCGCAAGGCCGTGTATCAGAGGCAAGTCAGGGCACCCAGTTTGCTGGCCAAAAGCATTTTAGAAGGTAAAGCAATGCAGAATTATCCTTTAGCCTTTTAAACCAAGTTCTGAGGGCTTCTCATTATTCACACATATGGCATTTTTATTAACCTGTGAAGGAGCACTCTGAGGGGAGGGTACTTTGTATTAGGAAGTTTTGCTTTAGGGAGGAAATCAGGGTGTGGGGAAATGGATCTCACATACCTCTTGAGGTTTCTGTCACCGGTAATTTTGTTGTCTGCATAATAGTTGTAGTCTGCTTAGTAGGTAAGGGGTTAACGTGGAGTGCATTTGAAATTGGCCCTAGTGTGAGGGCATGCCACCAGATCATGGACGGAGCAAGGAAATAAATTAAGAACAAATTCTTTGGGTGTAATTGTAGCTGAAGTAAGTCAAGTGAGGAGCTGAACAGCTACCCACGCCAATAAAGATCTCTAGTCCGACTGATGCATCATCTAATACCACTCTTTTTCGCTGTACTGTATTCCTCCCTGGATTAGCTACATCAGTTTACTATTTCTTATTTCTCGGTTTACTGTTTCTTATTTCTAACCGTCAAGATTGTAGAATCTGGAAAAGGTTTTGAATCAACAAGAGAAGTGGAGGTTGAATTTGAATTTGAACGGCGTGAATTCTCTCTACCAAGTTTTCACTTTCTCTAATGCTTGGGGATACATTAATTTTACTTAAAATATTGCTGATTTTTAAAAGCAGCTCTCTTTGGGGATGGGATTTATGGCTCTGATAAACAATATATTGATCACCCTTCACCATTTAAATAAAGGAAAGTTTGTATTTGTTGTAATCACTCCTCCTTCATAAGATTCAGGTTGAAAAGCAGTTTGTTTTTTTTTTAAGTAGATATTTGCATTCTGTTTTTTCTCATGTGGCTTCTAATTGAGTTGGTTCTAGACAGGTTGTAGAGTTTGTTCGTGTGTTAATCCTGTGCTGTATACTTCTGATCTTAGAATGGTTTCGCGTGCGTTAAAAATGAATTTGGTTGCAAACTGGGTAAACAGATTTATAGCCATAGGGACAGCACGGATAAATTGAAAAGGTGCCAAAACAACTTGAGAAGTGGGAGGGCAAAATGGAATAGTAAATTCAAGTAAATAACTTCCTGGCAAAAACTTACCTTAGAAATAGAAACACTAATTTTCACATTTTATTTTATTTGCAAATGAGGGCGTTGGGCTTGTCACAATGGATCCTTCAAACAAATTTGCTAGTACTGAGTGCTTGGGGATAGTGAAATACTCATTTCATGCTACTAGGAATTCTATTTATGCCGTACTAATCTTAGGTTTTTAAAATCTCTGCCCTTGCTCGTGAAATGTGCAATGAATTTATACTGTAATGATTGTCTGCTCAACCATTTTGGTAACTGGCCAACATGATTGGGAGAAATGTTTTAGATCAGTTATTTTCAACAGAGAGGCTGATCTCCTCTCCTGCCTTTAGTTTTGTTTGTTTTTACTGCAAGTCTGGGGGAGGGGGCTGGTTAAATTGTTCTCTGCAGAATCTGTTTGACTAGTTAACAGCTCTTTTCAATTTTCTGTGCTCCCCTGTTTCCTTAGTCTTTTCTGTTTTTCTCCTCACTAATCTGCTGTCACTTTCTCTTTTTTCTAGTTCTCCTTGGATTATTCTCCACCTGTAACAATGTCCATAATGAACCGTCTTTAGAAAATAACAATGCCATCAGCTTTAGGTATAGATATCTTTTTTGATAATGGAAAAAGATGACCCGGATAGTAATAAAGCATTGACTGAAGCAAGATGAGCAGACTTGTCTCTTAATATGTAGGAGCCTGGGAAGTAGATTAAACTTTCAGCCAGTGAAGTGTGCCTGTAAAGGTAAACAAACAAACCTGTAATGGCAAAAACAACAATAACAAAAAGTTACAATCTGGATCTCCTGCTCCCCAAAGAGAACTCTTTTCACTTGAACCTATACTTTTGTTTTCTGTGTAAAACATTAGTGTTTTAGAACTGTAAATTGTTCTTGTTCTTGTCCTGCCCATTTGCAGTGTCTCTGTTACCTTCTGGGTTTCCAGAATTTTCTTCCCTAGTTGTTAATCTCTTTCCTGTGCAATGCTTGCTTATTTTAGGCTACCGCCCAATTCCAGCAGAGACTTATGTGGGAGGGAGCTTACCCCTACCTCCCCCGGTAAGTGACCGGATGAGGAAAAGGCGAGCCTTTGCTGATAAAGAGTTGGAGAACATTATGCTGGAGAGAGAATATAAGGAGAGGGAGATGCTGGAAGCTTCCCAAGCTGCTGCCTTGTTCCTGCCCAACCGTATGGTGCACGGACCTGAATATAACTCCTACAAAAGTGCCTATAGCCCCACCCCAGTGGAGCCTCCAAACAAAGACTTTTGCAATTTTTTGCCCACCTGCCTTGATCTAACCATGCAGTATTCAGGCTCTGGGAATATGGAACTCATCTCTTCCAACGTCAGCGTGGCTACGACTTACAGACAGTATCCCTTGTCCTCAAGATTTTTAGTTTGGCCCAAGTGTGGCCCCATTAGTGACACTCTTCTTTATCAGCAATGCCTGCTAAACACCACCACCTCGGTTCAAGCCCTGAAACCTGGGGCCAGCTGGGACTTGAAGGGAGTGCGAGTCCAGGATGGCCTTGTTGCAGAGCACGACATGGTACCACCCAAACTAGAAGGCTCGCTGGTGTCGCCTCATGCTGCAGAGGTCCAGACCTCGAGAAGTGACCTTCACGGTCACCAGGCTGTCCCTGAGAGGTCTGCGTTCTCCCCACCCCAACGGAATTTCTCTCCCATTGTTGACACGGACTCCCTGGCGGCTCAAGGGCACGTCTTAACCAAGATCAGCAAAGAAAGCACCAGGCACCCTGTGCCACTTAAACATAATCCATTCCATTCATTATTCCAGCAAACTCTTAATGACACATCAGGCCCTGAGCTGAAAACGCCATTTGTCAAAGGGGCCTTTGAAGACGCCCCTAAGAAACCCAGAGAGTGTTTAGTCAAGGAGAACCAGAAGTACACGTTTACAATAGATAGATACGCGAAAGACCTTTTCGTCGCCAAGCAAGTTGGAACAAAACTCTCTGTGAATGAACCCCTGTCATTTTCTGTCGAGTCTATTCTGAAGAGGCCTTCATCTGCCATCACTCACGTCTCTCAGTGAAAGGCTGCTTACACAGAGAGCTGGATTTTCTGCCATCTTGGAGGGTTCCTACCAGTGGCTAATTTTTTTTTCTTTTTTAAGAAGAAGGGTTCACATGTTTGTATAAAGAAATTTCTAATGTAAATGGGGATGATTTAAAAAAATTATATATATTCATATGCATGTACTTTTTCTCACCACATAAATATATTTAAACTTAAAGATGGAAATTGCTTATGTGCAAACTGTAAAGTTCCATGCTTTACACAGCATTTCAAAAAGCAATAAAGTTGACACTGTCTTCTAAAAAGACCCAGTGTTTGCAGAAGTACCTAGTTGTCTTTGTCTAGGTGAAAAACTAGTGTCTGTGAAATGTTTTCTTTATTTTTCTAGGATTTGGTGTATTTTCAAGCGCTCTTAATGGTCAGTGGGGATCATGGGAAGTGCCTTATAATGCCTTAGTTTTGCATTTTGGAGGATGGGTAAATTTTGCTATTCAAGATTGAGGCAAAAATAGCTTTACAGAGAACACAGAACAGATGTGCATGTCTATAGAGTCATAATTTCACGTGATTGGACAAAGTAGAATTAATTTCCAGGGAAATCAAGTTTAAGATCTCATATCATGACCTGGCTTCTTGGGATGGATGTCTTTTAGCTCTCTGAGTCCCAGTGTCCTGATTGCAGTGTTTACCTGGGGCTTCAAGCTTCCGTTCTACATTGAACTTTCTGTGACTTCTAGGTTGCTAGGGGGTCACAGAGCAGGTCACTTGTAAGGTGCAGTTGGTTCAAACCATGATAGTGTGTGTTTGAACCCCCTCTCAGCCCTGTGTATTTCACTGTCTCCTAAGGGCTGGTGACAGCAGGCATTTATTTTAGTTTAGTTTAGTTTAGTTTAGTTTAGTTTAGTTTAGTTTTGCTTTTTTCTTGTGTTGATTTGTTTTTATTTATTTATTTTTAATATAATTTATTGTCAAATTGGCTAACATACAGTGTGTAAAGTGTGCTCTTGGTTTTGGGGGTAGATTCCCAGGGTTCATCGCTTACATACAACACCCAGTGTTCATCTCAACAAGTGCCCTCCTCAATGCCCAGCACCCATTTTCCCCTGTCCCTCACACCCCCATCCACCCTCAGTTTGTCCTCTGTATTTAAGAGTCTCTGATGGTTTGCCTCCCTCCCTCTCTGTAACTATTTTTTTCCCCTTCCCCTCCCCCGTGGTCTTCTGTTAAGTTTCTCAAGATTCACATGAGTGAAAACGTATGATATCTGTCCTTCTCTGACTGACTTATCTCACTCAGCAAACTACCCTCAGTTCCATCCACGTTGCTGCAAATGGCATGATTTCATTCTCATTGCCAGGTGGTATTCCATTGTGTATATAAACCACATCTTCATCCATTCATCAGTTGATGGACATTCGGGTTCTTTCCATAATTTGACTGTTGTTGAAAAGCGCTGATCCATAGGGGCACATGTACCCCAATGTGTACAGCAGCGCTTTCAACAGTAGACAGCAGGCATTTAGAGGTAGGTGCAGTCAGGACCAACTGGTCCCCGAGTATCAGCTTTATGCTCCCACCTTGTTGCCCCTGCCAGAGGGTTTCCATATAGCTCTCTTCTGAGATTAAAAAAAAAAAAAATCGCTATTCAAATAGCTTCAGGTGACAGTTTGCCAGAGACTGCAGATGCTCGTCATGTCATGAGGGTGGCTTCTTGAGTCTTAACCACCCCTCCCTTCAGTTTTGAGTTCCTTATTACCCTCTAGTTTTGCTCAATAAAATGTTGACTGTTGTTCTATATGATTGATAAAACGAGAGTAAGACATTTATGAGAGTGTTCCCTTCATCTCTGAAAGCCTCATCTGTGGACCCCAAATGAAGTCTTAAGATGCCACAGTCTTTTCAACCCAGAAAATCCAGAGCTAAATATCCGACCTTGAGTTTTGTCATGGAGTAAGTTGTTGCTTCCAATTCTCCTCTCGCTTGGGGAACAAGAGCACTGGTTGGGCATGTGGGATGTGCCAAGAAGTTTGGCAATTTAAAGAGTTTCTGTCTTGCTCTGGAAAGCATTTAAAATTACTTAAAAATGATTTTGCTACTGATGAGCTCATGTAAACCTCCAGGGGTTCTCTGAATTGTTGCTTAAAATTAGAATCGGTTTCAAAAACAACAGGCCAAACCTTAGATTGATTTCCAGTTTGTACTTGTAAAGTAATACTTGGTTTTATTGAGTCAAATTTACTTATTTTTACTCTTGCAAAAGCCAGAGCAAGTGGAAGTTTGCCAGAGGAAAAGAAAATGAAAGAGGGCAGGGCTCCCAATGACTGTTGAAGATTATTTTCATTAAGTGGAAATATGTTTTCCAGTCATGAATGCCCTGGTGTCAGAGACAGGATCTAACTTCATTCACCCCCTCTGCTCCCCCTGTCATCTTTGTTTTATCTGGTTGTTAATTTTTATCTCCCTATTAGGAATTTATTTTTTGTGTCCAGTGTTAAGCGTAGACTTAACATTCAATCTGACCGCTGCAGAGGTAATGGGGAAAACCCATCATAATAAACCCACATAAAAATAATCCCAAGAAGAAGTCCTTCTTTTTTAAAAAATTTAATGTTTGTTTATTTTTGAGAGAGACAGAGAGACAGAGCACAATGAGGGAGGAGCGGAGAGAGAGAGAGAGAGCAGCTGAGTTGTCAGCACAGAGGCTCGAACTGATGAAGTCAGACGCTTAACTGACTGAGCCACCCAGGTACCCCAAGAAGAAGCCCTTCTTAATCCAAACATGGATTTTCTCTGTTTCTTACTCTATTTTAATATTTTGAATACTTAACATTGGCCAATTTTTCCCCCTTTAGTGTTCAGTGAACGTTTTGGGACATCTTTTCTGTCCTGTTATCTTTTTAATCTCATTAAGTGAATCCAGTTGACTGTGGGTATTAATGCTTTTTCTCACATTATCAGTGACCAGAATTTTATTGTTTTTGAACATTTATAAGGGTGAGTACTTTCCTTGGTGAATTATTATTGTGCATTAATTCTGCTATCATGTTGAGTTCTTGGGATTTCAAACCTGCCATCAGCCACAAGAGATTTGTGCTTGTTTTAATCATTTTACTTCAATCACAGCTACTGTTTGATTCTGTAGACTCTTCAAAGAATACTGTCACCAACACATTAAATCCAACTTGTGGATCAGTATAAGCATTTTCTGTGTTCAAGGCAATAAATGGATTTGGGTTTAATTATTTTTAAGATGTAAAGAAGAATAAAACATGGACCTTTTCCTCGATTTAACTCCCCATATAATGCGGCTCTAATGACATAGTTTTCTTCCATCTTGACTGGTCAAACGTTATATGATTTTTTGCTCAGTTTGCTGTGATGGGTGGTTTACACCAGTGCTTCCCAAACTTTAATGGATGGTGAATCACGTGGGTACCAGATTCTGGTTTTCTGTAGGTCTGAGGAAGGGCATATGATTCTGCCTTTCTACCCCCCACCTCAACCCCACCATGGGATGCTGATGTTGCTGGTTTTCAGCCTTCTTTGAGTAGTGAATGCTTTCCATATTTCTGTTAGTCCAATGCACATTTAATATACTCTTCCGTGGGTTTGACTTCTAATACAATGGAGTTATCATAAATAATTTAATATATGGGAATAATTAAAAAAATTTTTTCTTCCAAACCTCCAGAATGTACAACATCAAGAGTGAATCATAATGTAAAATGGGCTTTGCTGATTATGAAGCATCAGTGAAGGGTCATCAGCTGTAACAAATGTACCACTCTCGTGGGAGATTTGTTAATGGGGGAGGCTATGCATGAGTTGGGGTAGCGTGGGGGGGGGGGGATATGGAAAATCCCTGTACCTTTCTCTCAATTTTGCCATGAACCTAAAACTGTTCTAAAACAATAAAGTAAAAAACACAAACAAAAAAAACCCTTTTTTAACCCTTTGGTGGCAGAAAGGACAAGACCTAGGCGTAGTTATAAAGGAGACAAATTGCTTCCCTCTCTCTTTTTTCAAAACTAGAAGATCTTTTAGTTTGGTCAAAAAGAAACCATATTTTTATGGGGCACCCGGGTGGCTCAGTCGGTTAAGCACCCAGCTCTTGGTTTCGGTTCAGGTCATGACCTCATGGTTGTTGGGATCGAGCCCCATCTCTGTGCTAACAGAATCTGCTTAGGATTTTCTCCCTCTCGTTCTCTCTCTCTGACCCTTCCCCCACTTTCATGCGGGTGCATGCACCCACCTTCTGTCTCTCTCAAAATAAGTAAACTTCAAAAAAATATATTTTAAACTGTGGTAAAGTACACATCACGTAAAATTTACCATTATAACCAATTTTAAGGGTACAGTTCATTGATGTTAAATGTATTTATCCTGTTGCTCAACCATTACCGCCATCCATCTCCAGAACTCTTTTTATCTTGCAAAACTGAAACTCTATGCTCATTACACGATAAGTCTCTCCTCCCCGCCTGCACCTGGAAACCATCCTTCTACTCTATGCATTTGACTACTCTAGGTGCCTCATACTGAGTGGGACCATTCTCTATTTGTCCTTTTGTGATGGGCTTATTTCACTTAGAATAATGTCTTAAAGGTTCATTTATACTATAGCATATGTCAGAACTTCCTTCCTTTTTAAGGTTGAATAATATTCCATTGTATAGACCTCACTTTTTCTTTCCTTTTATCTGTCCATGGCCACTTGGGTTACCATAGCAGTGAATAGTGCTGCTATGAACACGGGTGTGCAAATATCTCTTCACTTAGTCCTTACTTCCTGATTTCACCTTCTTCCCATCTTCAGGAACTCAGTTTTTCTCAAGTATACATCCCTCCCACACTAACCATCTGCCCCCAGTGTGTGGACCTAACTAACCAAGGCAACACCACTCTGCCCAGAGAGGCTCCAATATCAGCTGTGCACTTTTTGATGTGGTTTAAGTGAGTGTGTTATCACATCATCTGCGTTTAAAAGCTTAACCCCAATTGTGGAATGAAGGACTTGCATTCAGAAACTTTCTGGAATTCCTTATGCCAAGTCTCTGCAGTGCTAAAAGAGTAAAGAAACAGCTGAGAGTCAAGATAAAGAAGAAAAGAGAACCCACAGTTCCCTGTAAAATAATGACATTACTTAGGATCAAGTCTGGGTTTTCATCTGGTACTAGAATTCTTACTGGCCCACCTGATTTTATTTATTTTTGGGTTAACTGTTTTTGTTATTTCTCTAGGTCTGTGAGTTCAGGCTTATTTCCTTCTAGGATCCAATCTGGAGCGGTGATAGTTCTTTAGATGGCTGGATCCTGAAATACATGAACTCTGTTCCACTTGTATTTATTTTAATGTTTGTACAAAGCTTTTATCATATTACCCTCAGTTATTTTGATTTTTACCTTGTTATATCTAAACACATTTAGGGCATGTTGAATAGAGAGAGCTGGAGATAGGTTGGTATTTGGAGTGATGGTAAATGTGCATAATAATAATTAACATGTGTTTAGTGCCTGCTGATTTACAGAGCACATTCACATTTATTAACTCTTCTGTTCCTCATATAAATTCTCTATGAGAATGGCAGATGGCCATATAACGAGTTTAATCAACATCTCTGTGTGTGGACACAAATTTGGGGAATTTTTTTCCCAGGATACATGACTTGGTCTGATCTACTTTTAAGATTTTTTATGTACATGTTAAGTGCATTTAATTTTTTATATATAATACATAATACATTATATATATATATGTATTTATATAATGTTATGTGTTTGCCTATATCTCTATATAGAAATATTTAAGTATCTGTAATAACTTCACGAAGTAACACACACACACACACACACACACACACACACACACACACACATGGTTTCATGAAGTTGTGAGAACAACTGAGATAAAGAATGAGAAAGAGAACCTACTGGTGAGGCATAATTGACAGCCCCAGCTGTCAGACCTTTCTATCCACTGCAGTGTTCAGGCCAAGGCCACACTTTCCGTGGGCTGTTTCCAGCAAGGGACAGTGAGCAGGGTTGCTAGAACGGAATAATTTCTGCCCTGAAATGGGATGCTTCTGCCAGGCATCCTTGGCTGGGGAACTCTCTGTCTAAGTATTTCATTATGCATGGTTGAGAGACCTAAAAACTAGCACCTCTGTTACATGCCTGGGATTCAATCAAGAAATAAGACAAAAGAGTTGGTGTTTGGAGATTAGAATATACCTTACCTACCTTTATTACTGATTATGATTATACCAAGAAGGACTTATATTCAGGAGCAAGGACATCTCTAAAACTAACCTCTGGGACTGATCTCTAATAGCTCCAGGATTGATTAGACCTACCTACCTAGATACAGTCAGCAGTGGCCCCCACACCTCCCCTGCACGCAGAGAGTAACTGAGTATCTCTATTCCCTGATCCACGTTGGCTCTTAAAAGGAAGGGAAGAGGAGTAGGCAGACTCTTAAAAGGAAGGGAAGAGGAGTAGAAGGAGATCCCCATCCCTCTTTCTCTATCCCAAACTTGCCAATCAGGTATATTACTCTCCTTCCACCTTTTGATTTAACATACATTTTGTTACCTTCTTCGTTTTGGATTGAGGTCAATCCAAAGAACACATACCCTTGAGTTTGAGGACTGCAATCAGAGTTTAAGACGTTGCTGCAGATACAAGCTAGGGGATGGGAAATGGTGTGATTACTTCATATGTGCAAGTAGGCTAACAGCTATATGCATTTTTTAGAACAAAAAAGAAACCATGAGAAATGACTTAGTTTACCCCAGATGGAACCTAGGGCATTACATATAACATTCTGGCAAGCATCGAAGTATTTCACTAATGAGTATATCATTTGATATTGTTCAGTAGCATGACCCAAAGGGTTTCTATCAGCCACCATCATATTGTTTTAATAGAATATCATCATGTAAAGTTATCATAGGAATGTACTTGAGATGTGAAGCCATTAAGCACAACTAATACCACTTCCTTTTTAAACAATTTTTTAAAATGTTTTTATTTTATTTTTAAGACAGAGAGAGAACATGAGTGGGGATGGGGCAGAGAGAGAGGGAGACAGAGAATCTGAAGCAGGCTCCAGGCTCTGAGCTGTTAGCACAGAGCCCGAAGCGGGGCTCGAACTCATGAACTGACCTGAGCTGAAGTCGGACGCTCAACCAATTGAGCCACCCAGGTGCCCCTATCATTTCCTTTTTGACAGGGTTTTTTAGAGAGGAATCAAGGGAATGCCATAGACCAAATGTATCTCATTTTAGCAAGGCATTTAGCAAAATCTTTCATGGTAGAGAATTGTGGTTGGAAAATGGTGAAGTCAGGTAGATTTGTAGCTATTTGAACAGATACTTTCAAAAGGAATTGAGTAGTAAGTCAATGCCAATTTTGAGGAAGGCTTTTAGTCTTGTGATCTGTAGGTCTTCTTGTTTTTGATCTTGGTTAGCAAATGAAGATATAATGGGTGTATTATCAATATGTAGAAGACATTGGGTTGGGAGATCTGACCACTATCTTGATGGCTTCTACTGGGACTATACATCAAATGGAAAATCTTGTATTTGACTTTTACAAGCAACTGACACCCAATTATGAAACTATATTTTGAAGGGGAGTTAACTTGACATTAGTTTCTTTGAAAATGACCTGGGAGTCATAGGGGATCACAAAGCTCAAAAGGAAGCAAGAATGAATCATTGCTGTAAGAAATTACTAATGCAAACTTGGATTCTGTTAATAGAGTCTCCCAAGATGAAAGGGAATGCTAACGTGTATTTCTCCCCACCCCACTCCACCCCACTTTACCCCACCACTGCCCTTGGTCAGAGCACATCTGGGAATTTATGTCCACTTCTGGACATTATTTCTTAAATGGGGATATTGATGGACTTAATTCCATAGGAGTGGAACCAAGGATAAGGACAGTGAAAGACCTTCACATCTTGTCTAACTATAGACAGTAAGGACACTGGTGTCCTAGAGACACCATGATGTGCTGGATAAGAGATATCTTAAGGGAAAAGTGCTCAATTTGTGGCTTCATATTAATCTATTCATCAATTCAGTTCCATTGGGAGTCTCTAGAAGAAGGAATCAGGGCTGAGTATGTTATAGTGAGTGAGATACAGCTAAGTAAAAGGGAGACCGTCTTTCCGTTTGAGTTGTCCATGAGTAGACTGGTGTGCCTTGTAACAAGCGTACTCGGAGGCCTTCATGTTGGACACAGAAGGAAGCCTTGCACTGGGCATGACATTGAGTTAGCCAGCAGAGACCCTGCTTCATTTACCTTTGTGTCCCACGTCCTACCACACCATTGAGTGTTTGGTGAATGAGGTGAATATTTTTCAACTCTAGTAATTCCTGATTTTATGACATCACCTATAAACAGGATTAGATGAAAGTATTTTTTTTCTCTCCCAGCCAAACTCTTTAGACTATCACACCATCAATTTGTTCTTTTAATTTAAAAGATGGCACAAAGAAATGACTCACTGACTATCTTAAATCAGACATCACTATGAATAAGAACATTGTAGCTTTATTCTGTATAATCGCAATTTGAGAAATGAAAAGTCTCAAAAATGTCTAGATTGGATAAATGCCCTAACGTAGTTGATTTTTTTTCCTCATATGATATTTTTTAAGTCTTTTTTCTTTTTCATTCCAGAAGCATTTATTGAGTGTTTTTTGAGGTTTTGTGACAATGGAAGACCCATTATAAATAAGCAATTGGTTTGTTTTTGAATGAAATTAATTTTACATATGAATTCTTGGGATTAATTGGATTAAGATTATTGTCTATATGATAATAATTCAAAAGTGGCTTCTCTGTTTTAGCTACTTTGATAACTGGTCAATTTTGATTTAAAACTATATTCAATATGGTTAAAAAAACAAAAGGGATTTGAGATTATTGATTTAGATCAAGTCTGAGTCTGTTCAAGCATAGTGAAGTAGAAATTCAGTTCTACTTTGTATTGTATGGATAAATCAAGTTATTTATTTATTTATTTATTTATTTATTTATTTATTTATACATTTTTAAAAATGTTTTATTTATTTTTGAAAGAGAGAGAGAGACAGAGCATGAGTGGGGGAGGGGCAGAGAAAGAGGGAGACACACAGAATCTGAAACAGGCTCCAGGCTCTGAGCTGTCAGCACAGAGCCTGAAGTGGGGCTCGAACTTGGGAACAAGTTCATGCCATGAGCCAAAGTCAGATGCTCAACCAACTGAGCCACCCAGTCGCCCCAAGTACTGGTTTTATTTAATTCAGTAAACATTTACTAAGCACCTACAGTGGGCTGAGTAATGTTGAGCTCTTAGAGATGAGACGACTAAGACATAGCTTTCAAAAACTGGTATCTCAAGATTAATTTAGATATGTTCACAATTTCTCTATTATATTTTGTGAATGCAAGTAGCCCTTCTGCATCCCTGTTTCCTCTATTCCCTCCTTGGAGAGAATCCACAGCTATTTCCTGTCATTTCAGGCGCAGATTGTTTGGATGTGACTCAGCTCTGTTTTATTCTCACTCTCTATTTTTTATTTCAGTCAGAGCTTTTTATTTATTTATTTATTTATTTTTTCAACGTTTATTTATTTTTGGGACAGAGAGAGACAGAGCATGAATGGGGGAGGGGCAGAGAGAGAGGGAAACACAGAATCGGAAACAGGCTCCAGGCTCTGAGCCATCAGCCCAGAGCCCGACGCGGGGCTCGAACTCACGGACGTGAGATCATGACCTGGCTGAAGTCGGACGCTTAACCGACTGCGCCACCCAGGCGCCCCTCAGTCAGAGCTTTTTAAATGAAACTTGTAGACTCAGGAGTTCCCTGCAGGAAAATAGTGGGTTTGGCCTCAATTTTCCCAATTTCCTATAAAACTCAAGCTTGGTGACAATGGCCCTAAAATCAACAAAGGACCATCATTCTTCAATGCACACACTAACACAATGAAGGACCCACTGTGATCCACAAGCCGGAAAACACCCAAACGCTTAATGCATGAAATACTGGCCAAATTCGAGTGAAAAATAAACATAAAAAAAACCCAGCACTGTCTTCTGAGATAATGCAACTGAAGATTCAGGATGGGCAGATAGCCGGTGGGTAGAGGATAGAGCCACGTGATTGTGTGATTGTTCATGGAATGTACTTCAGTTGAGTGAACATTTACTGAGAAATTTCTGCATGCCAGATACATGCCAGATGCTGGGCTCGTGTGTTGTTTAGGTAGAATAAAACCACCCCAAGCTCCGGAGGCCTACTTATTTTTAAAAATAACAGTTTGAGAAGAGATAAATAAGGAAGGTGAGACTTTTGATCCTTAGCGGGTCTCACGAAGACTGGAATATGGCCTGGGCACTGGAAGGTGGTTCAGCCTGGTGGAGCAGACTGACATCCTTGTTGTTCCCTTGGCAGGGAAAGGCGTGACCTATGGAGAGTACCAGAAAGTACTAATTGTTTGATATCCACTCTCTTCTTTAATAACAGAGCCCTGGTTTTATTCAGACTGGTGACACACCCAGCTAAAAGGCAACATTTCCCAACCTCATGTGCATATTGGTGTGGCCATTTAGATGCAGGTGCACAGCCTTGGGTGACGTCAGGAATCTCTACCAAGGGGGACTAGAACAACAGGAAGGAGAACCTTTGGATTTTTTCTCTTTTGCTATCTTTATTCCTGGAATTTGAAAGTCTAGTAGCATCTTATGACCTTGTGGTTGGCAACCACGTTCCAAGGAGGTTGGAGCAGAGAAACCAAAGGAACCAGGATGCCTGTTCACATGAGGATCTACTATTCTAGCTCTGGATTGTTTTCCTCAGTTCGATCATCTTTTATGGGAGTCAATATCTCTTTATGTGCATGAGCTATTGTCATTGGCTCTTGGTTATTAACATCTGAGTGTAATTTCTGCTGATAGGGGAGGGCTCTTGTGTTCTGATGAAGAGGTGTCTGCTGTCTATATCTGCTTTTCCTCTGGTTCCTACTCTAATTTCTAAATTTTTTTCTTCCCATCATGGCTTCTCTTTACTATATCTCTATGTGCATCTTTTGGCTTCTTTCTTTATCATCTGTTGTCCCCTCATATTGTAAGCCTTTCATTCAAACCTGAGAGTGGGATCTGATGAATTCAGTTAATTCCTGTTGTCTTCTTTCAGCCAAGTCTTATAGGTGAGTTATCTGTACCTGGTCTCTGTGGGGAGCCACATGGTATAAACCATGGCAGTCTCTCGTATGAAACCCCTCAGTGGAGTCCTGGATGTAGTAGGCTCTTGGAATATAATAAATATTTCTCCCAAATTAATTTCATAGATGAGTAAGGCATGGTCCCTGCACTCTAAGAGCTCAGAGCCTGCTTCAGGAGAAGCACCCATACCCTTAAAATCCATTTCCAACTACAAGTCAGATAATAACAACAGTCAAAACAGCTCACATTTATTGTGTTCTTTGGTTTTTGTCTGACATTTTGCATGCATTATTTCACTTCATCCACACAAAGTTTAACTTGGGAAGTAGGTAAAATAGTTCCTGTCCGTTTACATGTAAGGATACAGGCTTGGAGAAGTGAAGCGGATAGCTGAGTACCATACATCTGGGGAGTGAATAGGTAGAGAAGAATATCAAGTCACTGGAACCAGTGCCTTGTGCCATCTCCCAGAAATGAAAAATGGCTCATTTTTACATGGCAACATCTTGGTGTAAGAGGAAGGATACAGGATGGAGAGGTGGAAGATCTCAGTTCTGACGCACCGCTTTCTCTGTCTTTTTCCTTCTCTGGACCTCAGATCTTTTTCCACCTGTAAGACAGGGGGAGTAGATGAAATGGGTTTGAGTTTAAATCCTGGCTGGGCCTCATGCTTGTCACATGGCACGAAGAGCCTCAGAACCATCAGAGCCGTGGCGGCTCTGGCCACTCTATTCAGCTTGGGCTCCAAGTGTAGCATTAATCCTCTGGGAAGAGACTCTTTAAAAAATCCACTTCATGTAGAATAGATCTACATTGTCCAGGGGACATCTGAGGCATGAACCAGAAGATGTGTTATAAGAAGCTTACCATGATGCTGAACAGCCCACACCTGGAGGCAGACAAGGCTCTTGGCAACTAGGTCAGCTCTAGTCCACCTTTTATATGGTATTTCCCCTCCTTTCCCTACTCACGTAAGTGACCAGTGTTCTTAATGTGAACCTGTTCCCTAGATTGCTTCCAGGAGGCAGCATAGCAGACTGGAATGCGTATGGGTATGTACTAGTCCGAGTTCTCCAGAGAAGCAGAACTGGTAGGAGATACATCCACATCTGTCTACCTATATCTATACCTGCTTATGTGGAAATTTATTATGAATTCGTTGATGTGATTATGGATGCTGAGAAGTCCCATGATCTGCCAGCTGGAAGCTGGAAACCCGGGAAAGCTGGTGGTATAATTTAATCTGAGTCTGAAGGCCAGTGAACCAGGGGAGCCAATGGTATAAATCTCAGTCTGAAGGCAGGAGAAAATGAGATGGAACGTCCCAGGTCAAGCAGAGGCAGGAAAGAAGGAGCAGGTTTTTCCTTCCTCTGCCTTTTCTTCTCCTCAGGTCCTTAATGGATTGGATGATGTCCACCTACATTGGGAAGGCAGTGGACTGAGTCCACAGATTCAAGCACTGATCTCATTGGGAAACACCCTCACAGACATACCCAGAAATACTGTTTAATCTGGGCACCCCGTGGCCTAGCCAAGTTGACAAAATTAACCATTGCAAATCTGCCCCTGTCAGTTTGGCACCCACTTAATCTCCAA
This sequence comes from Leopardus geoffroyi, assembly GCF_018350155.1. Classification (NCBI taxonomy): domain Eukaryota; kingdom Metazoa; phylum Chordata; class Mammalia; order Carnivora; family Felidae; genus Leopardus; species Leopardus geoffroyi. Next base: position 10,176,280 of record NC_059342.1, on the reverse strand, counting down.
ATGAAGTTAATAACAAGGTCCTAATTGTGCCTAACATGATACATCTATCCTGTGTACAACCAAAAATGGACTAGCCCCTTCCTTAGGAGAGGAGGTGAAGTCCTTGAGTGCTGATTACTCTTCTTGACATCCTGTAACTGAAATACTGCCATGATGTAAAATTAGCAATACTTAACTACTATGATAAAAAACCAGTCCATCTTATGTTACATGATAAGGGAGTAAGAGAGGAAGGAAAACAAAGATGATATCTACATATATGTATACACACAAATGTACTCATACCAAAACGAGTGGAAGGTGGAAATATTCATGACACTACCTATGAACAGGGAGGGCTACCTTCAACCTGCCAGAAAAAGGCAGACCCCAGCCAGAGGTGGCCAGCTGCTGCAGCTGTGGCCACATTTTCACATCGTCACCGTTCATAGTCCACTCTGCATTAGGATTGCGCATCTAATGTTGCAAAGCAGCCCTTGCAGGGGTCAGGACCCAAGAATCAAGTCAGGGTGATAGACAACATGGTGGATTTGAAGTCAGGTGATCTGCACTTTAATTTTTTTTACAGCTTTGTTGAGATGTAGTTCATATACCATACAATTCACCCACTTGAAGTGTATAATGCATTGGCTTTTAGTATTATTCAAAGTTGTGCAACCATCTCCACCATCAATTCTAGAGCATTGTCATTGCCCCCCAAAGAAGCCCTGCATCCCTAATATGTCATTCTCAAATTTTGCATTCCCTGAGCCCTGGTCAACCATGAATCTACTTCTGTTGGTATAGATTTGTGCATTCAGGACATTTCATGTAAATGTATTCATGCAATGTGTGGTCCTTTGTGACTGTCTTCTTTCATCTAGCCTGACGTTTTCAAGGTTCATCCATGTTGTAGCATCTATCAGTACTTGATTCCTTGTTATGGAAGAATAAAATTTCATTGTATAAACATAAGACATTTAGTTTATTCATCAGTTGGTAGACATTTGGGCTGTTGCCACTTTCTCTTATGTATGAACATTCATGAGCTAGTTTTTGTGTGAACCTGTGTTTTCATTTCTCTTCAGTATACATAACACCATTTCTTGAGACCTCTTTCCAAGAGCCCCAGGTCTCTATATAAGACCTTGTGCTCCCAAGCATCTGGGAGGTTGGAAATAAGAATTTCCTGCAAGAATGTTACTTCTGTTTCCCTCTGTTGCACTTTTGCTGCCACTTCCCAAGACCAGAGATCGTGCCCCCTCAAACAGGGTGTCAAGATCATACTACACAGTCCTAAGAAGAAATGCCCATAGTCTGAACACATCAGAGCCCTGCTCTGGTTGGCTTTCTAGAACAATCAATTAGGGTAAATTATACAGAGAGGCCCCTGTTATGAACCTCTCTGTTGGGTGCCAGCCTCCACCCTTGCTTTGTAATCCCATGGGCACAGTTAAATTCCCCAGAGAAATGAACTACCTGGTGGTTCGTTGGGGCTATCCATTCCAGACAAGTCTGCTCCACTCAAACTGCCCTTCCGCAGTCCACTTCTCTATCCTCTTCCCTGCCTGAGCCCTTCACTCACCATTCCCCTGCATGACCCGAGTCTTGGCCTAAATTGCCTGTGTATGGTGTTCCAGCATTTTCTGTTCTCCGAGAAGAAGACAAGTTTTCTCAGATCTGGGTAAAAAGGCCTTCTTTGCTAACACATGACTGTTGGGAATAGTTAACATATGTAAAGGACTATACTTTGTTGACTGGACTTTTAAATGGGTAAATGAGAAGTTAGGGAATTGAGAATGAGGAGTACATTTGAGTCTGGTTGAATGTGTTCTGATGAAAAGCCATGAGGAACTTTTCAAAGTAATGGTACCATTCAGTAGGAGTAATGTCAACAAAGCATAACCTGTTCCACCAGTAATATTATGACTAATATTCAACATGTAACCCACCTGATCCGAAATCCTGTTTGTTTTCATAGGAGAAATATTACTATATAACTAGGATTCTATAGCACTCGAATACCTCGTAAAACACAGAATCATACTAAAGTGAAAATGTATAATCATTTTAGGGGCACCTGGGTGGCTCGGTCAGTTAAGTGTCTGGCTCTTGATTTTGGCTTAGGTCATGATCTCACATTTTGTGGGTTTGAGCCCTGTGTTGGGCTCCGTACTGACAGTGCAGATCCTGCTTGGAATTGTCTCTCTCTTTCTCTCTGCCACTCCTTGACTCATGCTCTTTCTCTTAAAGAAATAAACTGAAAAAACGAATAATCGTAAACCGATTATTGGCTACTTTTTTGGTACCTAAGTTCGGATCAATATATCAGAGAAATGTCACCAAATCAGCAAATGCATATTGAATATCTACTAGGTTGCTAACAGTAGACCATACACTATGGAATACAGAGGGAGGTATACCCATGGACACAGGGAGGCACGCAGAAGGATGTTTACTGCAGCATTATTTAAAACCAGAGCAACTGAGGAAAAAAATCCACATGTCCATACATAAGAAATGGAGAAAAATATAGTTCATCCAAACCATGAGATACTGGGCAGACTTTTTAAAAAAATCAAGCTCGATATGTGTGTACAAGCATGAGAAGATAGTACTGAATAAAAATAATGCAGGACAAGGACATAGATTGTGACATACAGGTTAAAAAAACATATCCACACAGTGCTGTATATTTGCTAGATTACATATATGTGGATGTAGAAGCACAGGAAAAGGTGTTGAAGGACACATCCTAACCTGGTAATAGTTACCACATTTCACTCAGGGCCAAGGTGAGTGAGGCAGTGGAATTTTAACCTTGACTGCAATATACCCTTTTGTTTTACAAGGAAAAACCACTCGTGGATTCTTAGTGAATTTAAAACTGACATTTCTTTAAAGAATATAGATGCAATTTTGACCTAAAGCAAAGCATAAAATTTTAAATAGTAAAATGATATCTGTTTGTAGGAATCAAGAAGCTACTTTAATAGGTAAGATCTAAGTATTTAAAGTATTAAATAATAAACACTTTTTAAGTGTCTTAAACCACTCTGGGCAATTACAAGAGAAGATATGAGGCAAAATATGATTAATATCCAAATAAATGGTACAGACAAAAAGTGATAGAGAAATAGAATGGAATAAGAAAATAGGTTATTCCAACAGGTCAGCAAATTCTAGAACAAGATTTGATACACTGTCTTGTGTCAAAACTTTTTTTTAATTAAAAAAAAAGTTTTTAAATGTTTATTTCTGAGCGAGAGAGAAAAAGAGCGAGAAAGAGAGAGAGCGAGAGAATGCATGGGACAGGCAGAGAGAGAGGGAGACACAGAATCCTAAGTAGGCTCCAGGCTCTGAGCTGTCAGCACAGAGCCTGATGCGGGGCTTAAACCCATGAGCCATGAGATCATGACCTGAGCTGAAGTCAGAGGCTTAACTGACTGAGCCATTCAGGCTCCCCTCAAGACATTCTTTTTAAAATTTAATTAAAAAATTTGAATATGTAGTACATTCTCATAGTTCAAACTCCAAAGCATAAGAAAGTGTATACAATGAAAATTTGCCTTTCTACCCATGTCCCTTGGCCACCCAGTTTATTCTAGCAGGCGCAATCACTGTATTTTTTCCAGAGAAAATTTTAAAGTATATACAGAAAATACATGTAGACGTTTTTCTTCCTCCTCTTTAATGCAAATGGTAGCAAATGACTCTCTCTCCTTCATCTTGTTTTTTCATTAAATAATATATCTTCAAGAACATTCAGTATCAGTATAGCTAGTCTCTTTCTTTTATTTGGAAGTGCTACAATTTATTTAAATGGTCCACTATTGATAGGGATCTAGGATGTTGGCATCATTTTGCAGGATGATCAACACATTCTTGAGTAACTTAAGTGATTCCCAATTGGTGGTGTCTTCATGTTCCACACTGGAAACCAATATCACATACTTTTGGTCATTAGCTATTTTTAAAGGGTTGAAAATGTACAGAGTTCAACAACAAGGGCTCTTGATTAGCGTAACTGAAAAAAAAAATCATGAGTCTCTTGGAAGTATTATGGCAGGTTATTAGATGTTACTTGATGCTTACCCAAGCTGTGGGCAAAACTATAGTGACTGAAAACAGATCCATGGTTGTCAGGGGTCAAGGTGGTGGGAGTGGATTCACTGAAAAAGGACACAAAGGAAATTTTGGAGGTGATGGAAAATGTTGTATATCATAATTGTGATAGTGGTCATAAAAGTGTATACACTGAATTGTACACTTAAAATTAGTGAGTTTTATTGCATGTAAATTATATCTCGATAGAGCTGATTTTAAGAAAAAGGAGCCTTGGTATTTTCCCATTGGGCCAAATCAAAGACAGATTTTTCAGGAGTAACCGGTCACTGCTGTTATTTTTTCCTATACTCCTCCAAAGTGAGAAATGCTCAGTTATCCTCAGAGGTACTTCTAGAGAAGTAGCCATCACAGACTTTAGAGAGAAAGGCCAACTCATGCAATATTCCAAAAATTTAGCATCTGGTCTTGTTATTGTGCTAATTCCTAATTAGATACAGTGGCCATATTTAAGTTCAGTTATGACATCTAACTCCTTTCTTTTTTTTTTTTTTTTCAACGTTTATTTATTTTTGGGACAGAGAGAGACAGAGCATGAACGGGGGAGGGGCAGAGAGAGAGAGGGAGACACAGAATCGGAAACAGGCTCCAGGCTCTGAGCCATCAGCCCAGAGCCCGATGCGGGGCTCGAACTCACAGACCGCGAGATTGTGACCTGGCTGAAGTCGGACGCTTAACCGACTGCGCCACCCAGGCGCCCCTCTAACTCCTTTCTAAATTGAGATCCTCATCACTCAACTTTTGCTGCTTTTCCCCATCATTGGAAAACCATTGAGTTGGAGACAGTGAATTTAACTTCCGAGTCCTGCTTCCCTTCTGATACTTCTGCTACCAGGTAGTGGTGATCAGTTACGGTCTCATAGATCAGATAGCTACTGAGAATATGGATTAGCATGCTGTTCTGTGAGAAGGTAACCAAGGGAAAAAGTTTCATAAACCTTTCGCTAGGATGCATACAGCTTTTGTAAAATTTCGTGCAAGCTGCTAATAGTCTATGTTTTTTTGTTCTTGTCTATAAAGTGGAAATACTTATATACACGTAACAGGGATGTGTCACACGTATTATATTAGCTCCTATATTGCATGTACTCAATAAGTATAAGTTACCTTTAAATAGTTAATAGTTTACCATGTCTGTGATTTTCCAAAAATGGATTTCCTGGTAGCTATATTTTATGTTCTAACTTGTCCTTTTTGTGAAAAAGTCTTTCAATTCACAGCCCACCTTTGTGATCAAGGAAGTTTTTTTTTTTTTTTTTTTTTTTTTTAATGTTTATTGTTGAGAGAGAGAGAGATAGTGCATGAGCAGGGAAGGGGCAGAAAGAGAGGGAGACACAGAATCCAAAGCAGGCTCCAGGCTCTGAGCTGTCAGCACAGAGCATGACGTGGGGCTCGAACTCATGAACTGTGAGATCATGACCTTAACATGAGTCGTATGCTTAACTGACTGAGCCACCCAGGTGCGCCAGGGAAGATTTTTATAACTTGGATGTCCACCATCTCCAATCTTCCTTCCAAACATACTACTGATTTTTAAACAAGACATATTTTCCTAGACTACACTATTTCAAAATACTTAATCAGAATCCAGCATTCTTTCTGAGAGAATATAGAATGCATTTTTTTACACAATGCATTACAAGAAAACTTGATCTTTAAGAGCATAAGAACTCCATATTTTTTTAACTTGTTTTATTTTTTATTTTTTTAAAATTTACATCCAAATTAATGCAACAATGATTTCAGGAGTAGATTCCTTACTGCCCCTTACCTGTTTAGCCCATCACCCCTCCCACAACCCCTGCCGTAACCCTCAGTTTGTTCTCCATGAGTCTCTTCTGTTATGTTCCCCTCCCTGTTTTTATATCATTTTTGTTTCCCTTCCCTTATGTTCATCTGTTTTGTCTCTTAAAGTCCTCATATGAGTGAAGTCGTATGATTTTTGTCTTTCTCTGACTGACTAATTTCACTTAGCATAATACCCTCCAGTTCCATCTACGTAGTTGCAAATGGCAAGATTTCATTCTTTTTGATTGCTGTGTACTACTCTATTGTATATATATATTTCATCTTCTTTATCCATTCATCCATCAATGGACATTTGGGCTTTTTCCATAATTTGGCTATTGTTGATAGTGCTGCTATCAACATGTGGGTGCATGTGTCCCTTCGAAACAGCACACCTGTATCCCTTGGGTAAATGCCTAGTAGTGCAATTGCTGGGTCGTAGGATAGTTCTATTTTCAGTTTTTTGAGGAATCTCCATACTCTTTTCCAGAGTGGCTGCACAAGGTTGCACTCCCAAGAACAACTCCATATTTTTAGTACCTAACTTTTTGCTAATGAATTAATAACTGGAAATGGATTACACTCAAGGTGAAGCCCACTGAGGATTAGAATGCCAGATATTAAATATTCCCAAGTGGGGACAGATGGAAGTATGCCTTTTATCCAGACTACTGCTGTAATCTTTAGGTGTTTTACTCATGAGAAGACCCAAACCCTGATTATACAGAATAAACTTCACTGAAATGAAGGTGGGTATGAGGAAGGCATTGTCATGGTCCATTCATGCTTATTCTCAAAATTCAATGTAGTTTGAATAATTTTGACTGTGAGTCCCACAGATTTAGGGCAACTTTATTTACTATCATGGTGCAGACTTGAAGTTCAGCTTTGTTGAAACACCACTACCTTCCATAAGTTGGTATGAGCCTGGGAGAAGAATATCTATGTTCCAACTTCTACTTATGGGATTCTTTATTGGGTGATGTGTTAGAAATGCTTTGGGTTGATCAGGGAAATACAAATCAAAACTATAGTGGCTAAAATTAACAACACAGGAAACAACAGGTGTTGGCGAGAATGTGGAGAAAGGGCCACCTTTTACACTATTGGAGGAAATGCCGACTGGTGCAGCCACTCCGGAACTCAGAATGGAGTTTCCTCCAAAAGTTAAAAATAGAACTACACTATGATCCAGCAATTGCCCTACTAGGTATTTACTAAAAGGATACAAAAGTACTCATTTGAAGGGATACATGCACCCTGATGTTTATAACAGCACTATCAACAATAGCCAAATTATGGAAAAAGTCCAAATATCTATTAACTTATCAAAAGAAGATGTGGTGTGTATATACAATGGAACATTACTCAGCCCTAAAAAACAGTGAATTCTTGCCATTTGCAACACCATGGATGGAGCTAGAGAGTATTATACTAAGCGAAATAAGTCAGTCAGAGAAAGAAAAATATCATATGATTTCATTCATATGTGGAATTTAAGAAACACAACAGATGAACATGGGGGGGGAGGAGGAGAGGAAAACCAAGAAACAGACTCTTAACTATAGAGAATGAACTGATAGTTACCAGAGGGGAGGTGGGCAGAAGGGTTACATAGGTGATGGGGATGAAGGAGTGAACTTGTGATGAGTACCGGGTGATGTACAGAACTGTTGAATCACTAAATTGTATACCTGAAACTACTGTTACACTGTATGTTAACTAACGAATATAGACACTTGGAACAAAACGAATGCTTTGGGTTGCAAGTGACAGAAACCCAACCCGTAAGCGTGTACTTGAAGTAGAAATGGAGAATTTGTGGAATGGATAAGGATTTCTTATCGAATTGAAGAAGGATTTATAAATAAAATCTCAGAAAAAGCAAGGAAACATCTGAGCTTCAGAAATTATTAGAACCAGAACCTTTATCTCTGCAGGATTCTTTTTAGTCTGTCATCTCTTCTTGCCACATTTCTCCATTCTCTCTGATTGCAGACCAGGTCCCTCCCAAGAATTGTATTCCATAGCTTTTACCCCCGAGAATACTGAACCCCTGCTCCTACCTCAGTTAAAATCCTCTGAGTGGTTAGGCTTGGGTGGAATACTACCCCCAAACCAGCAAACCTTGGCCCGGAAGGTGAAGACACAAAGCAAAGGTAAGCCTCCTGGAGACCAGAAGAGAGACTCCTGAGCCAGGCAGACTCCCATTTGGTGCCCATCACAGTGACCTGGTCCTAGGACTCTCCAGGTGCCCAGGCATCTCTGTATTTCCTGCAAAACACCCTACGTGCCTGATATGCTTCTGTGCTGACCTCCAGGTTCAGAAACCTTTTGGGACTCTGGGTGAAAACACCTGGAGACCACATCTAAATCTTGGGCCCAGGGCCAAAGATTCTCTTGGCCACAGGAGAAAGTGTGGGAAAGGTGCAGAGAAATTTCTTGTGCCATGCATCCTAAAGGAACACCCATTTCTTAGAGCCAGGGGTGAACATGAGCACTTTGACAGTTTCTTTTCCCTCAGAAAGACATGTCAAAGGGCTAACTCATTCATTTACCTTACTACCTTTGAAAAGACTCATTCTGCCTCTCCGTCTTTGAGATGCCCAACAGAGACACTCATTGGATTTTATATCACAAATAATTTGTTCTTTTGGATGAAAGTGTTTGCTGAGGCAGCAGATTCCCCTGATCGATTCTTTATTTGTGCATTAAAATAGAGTAGGTCTGCTGTTTTAATCCTGGACCAGAAAGGATATAAAAGGCGTTTGATCTCTGGTTCGTGATGGAGCTCCTCAGGTCTTGGATAGATTATTTCTGAATAGGTGCCCTTCGCCCAGAATTCTAGTGACTTCTCCAGGGCCAGAGGTAAACTGTATCCAGAGATGAAAGGACAGTTGTTTCCCTATAAAGCCTCATAAATCAGTTTCGATATCATCCCTGTTTTGTTTTATTTTATTTTTTCTGGCACCACAACATTGGGGCTGTTTGATGCATTTCACTGCAAATATGTGTTCAGAGCCATTCGGTTTTCTTTTGTGATGAAAAGTGTTACCTCAAAAAAATGAGCTGATAAACGGAGAGGCAAAGTGAAGTGAACACCCACCCAGCACCAGGCTCTGAGAATCCAACATCTGATTGTACTTACTGGGGAGGAAACTTAAAAAAAAAATACCACAACAACCCAACTTTCATTTCTTGCTTCTTTTATCCTTAAGCTCAGCAATAAACTAACACTCTTTGGTTAAAAAGTCAAGGGAACAGATGTATAATTCTGGTGCTTCAGCATCTAGATTTCAAATGGAGCATGTAAATTACGAGAGCGCCTCTGGTGGCTCAGTGGGGAGGAGCCTCGAGGAGCATTCATGGCATGGCTGTCTATCATCCAGGCCTTCTGCCCATCCTGGGAAACAGCCTGTCTCCTGGCTGGCTGGCTCGGTTGGCTGGAGGATGGTGCAAACAGATGCCCTTTGGAAGGCTGTTCGTTGCTCAGAGTGGAAATAAGTGGTTGAAATGCACAGACCTAAAATACCAAGATTTGACAGCTGGTGGGTCACAGGCAGGGCCTGGAAAAGATGCTGCAGATAACTAGGGACAAAAGTCAGAGACAGTTTTAAAAAGTAAAGACAGGGGCACCCGAGTGGCTCAGTTGGTTAAGTGTCTGACTCTTGGTTTCGGCTGAGGTCGTGATCTCATGATTCCTGAGTTCCAGCCCCATGTCAGCTCGGTGCTGACAGTGTGGAGCCTGCTTGGGATTCTCTCTCTCCCTCTGTCTCTCTGCCCCTCCCTTGCTTGCTTTCTCTCTTTCTCGAAGTAAATAAATAAATGTAAAAAAAAAAAAAAAGGTAGAGACAGTGTGAGGTCTCCAGTTCTGTCCCAGAAGACCCAGATTGTGTTCCACCCAGCCTCTGCTAGTTATTTGACCACAGGGAACGTACTTAGTTTGGTGCTCTCAACACTGGGCATTTCCATGCCTACTTTACAGGACTGTTGGGTGGATTGAGAAGACAATAATGTGTGTAAAATACTTAGCTCGGGTTCCAATGTAGGTGTCTTTTTTTTTTTTTTTAAGAACTCATTGCGTATAGGAAAGCTGGTAAAGTATTTATTAAAGTTTCGTTCAAAACGTCCAGTTAAAAAGCTGGAAGTTAAGGACCTTTGAGGTGATCTGGCCCATCTTCCCCATTTTGAGGTGGGCAGTGGCTTTCCCCAAGGGATGACTGGCAGAGGGGGCTGGAAGGGTACACGTTTCAGTCCTTGCTGAGTGCTGTTTCTGCTAAATCACACCACTACAGACTCCACCGGGGCAGGAACCTAAAAGGTGTATTCAGCACCTGCTATGGTGCCTGGCACTCACTGATTTGTTCAGTTTGCGATGAAACTCTGGCATGTCAGACACGTCACCGGAAGAGATTGGTTTTTGCTTTGTGCTTCAGTATCTAGGTCTTTTTGAAGAGTCAATGAGCATAATATTGTGACCTGCTTAGTGCATGACACAAGTTATTAAATAGCTTAATATATGAACTGAGCAAAAAACAAAAAGGAAGTGCTAATTGATGTATGAAATTACAGTTCTAATTCATTCTTCAGCAGCCAGAAAATACTTTTTAAAGTGCCTACCTCACATCTTGGATTACATTGTGTGGGTTTAGGGGTGCCTGGATGGCTCAGTTGGTTGAGCGTCTGGCTTCGGCTCAGGTCGTGATCTCACAGGTTGTGGGTTTCAAGCCCCGACTTGGGCTCTGTGCTGTCGGTGCAGAGCCAGCTTCAGATCCCCTGTCCTCCTCTCTCTGCACCTCTCTCGCTCACTCTCTCTCTCTCTCTCTCTCTCAAAAACAAATAAACATTTAAAAAAATTGTGTGAGATTAAGTTGAATGGGAGTTAAAGAGTTATGGTTGCCAAACATCCCACAAAATTATCCTCAAACTAACAATTCTCTTGATAATACCTTTAAAGTTTTAGAGTTTATTTATTTTGAGAGAGAGAGAGAGAGAGAGAGAGCGAGTGCATGTGTGTGCAAATGGGAGAGGGACAGAGAGCAAGAGAATCCCAAGCAGGCTCTGCACTGTCAGTGAGGAGCCCAATGCAGGGCTCTATCCCAGGAACATGAGATCATGACCTGAGCAGAAATCAAGAGTTGGATGCTCAAACAGCTGAGCCACCCAGGTGCACCGCCCCCCCCCCCCCCCCCCCCCCCCCCGCCTCCCCAAATGCCTTTAGAAATTAGTAGTGCTCCATTCCTCTTCCCTAAGAATTAGGGTTAAATAAAGACACTTGTCCCTCTTCTCAAAAAGGCCCTCCTGTAGGGTCAGGTTAAAATTCTCGGCTTGGTTTTACGCACAGCCTTGCCAACTTCATTCTACTAGCCAATGGAATCCACCGAGGATCCCTTGACAGCCCTCTGCCATCTGCCATCAGCTGCTCTCACCCCTTCCTGCCATTTAAGAAAGGGCGGCCAGATGAAAAGCATGATTAAATTCTGAAGGCCTGGCAGGATGGGAGTGACGGTCAGGCCTCAACATCCAAAAAAGAAGGAACTTCTGTGATTCTGTCCCGGAAGTAGAGCCAGATAGAGCAGGTGACAGGAATAGGTGTTAAAATCTTGGTGCCTTGATAGCACTCAGCTTGTCCTTGTTCTTCCTAAGCAATTCAACTCTAGCCCCCAGCATGCTTACCCAATGTATGATACAAAAGCCTTGCATTCTGATTGAGTGGGACATTTGTTCACCTACATGGTTAAGTAACTCTCCTAAGGAGGTAGTTTAAACAGGCCACCATGGACAGTCTTGCCAGTCATTCGTAAAAGACATCTTCTGGAGTTTGCACAACTCTACAGTGTGGCCTTGTGGCCTGGAATTTAAATAACTCCTCTTATTATTTGTGTATTTCCCTGGGAGAGGAGCCACACACACACAGCCCCACCCCACACCATCTATAACTGATTCTTTCTAATCTTGCAAAGCAGTCTCTGTAACAGGAGTGCTAGAAAAAATAATGTTTTCCATCTTGCCATAATTCTAGCGATATTTTTAGCACCTCTTAAATTCTAGCACTCCAGGCAACTCCTGTCTGACCCACTCCTTAATCTGGCTCAGTATGGAATAGAATATAAAAAAGAGGAAAGAAGAAATTTGTGGTAATGAGAGATCACTGGAAATATTTAAAAGCTCATAAAATACAGATGAACTTCCAATGTGTGATGCTTAGCCAATGTGTAAATCACCATTTTTCAGAATTCAATGAAGATCCAAAAAATTGGGAGTCAAATCTTCTTTGGCTCATTTCACTCCTCTTCAAATGAAGGAAATAATAAACTATAAACTGTTAAACTTTATGTTCTTTCAAAGTGTTTTCACGTGTATGATGTCATTTCGTTTTAGCTGAAGGTGCAAACTTCTCAGTTCATAATGTCTTATTGTCGTTCATCATTGGTCCATGTAACACCCCTCTTGGTTTATTATTTTTCCCCTTAATCCCCAGCCTCTGTTCCTAGTTTTCTCTCTGAACTAATAAGTTTCCAAACTAATGTGATGATAATGAGTCTTTAAAGATGTGTATGTCCTAGCAAATTATGGAGCATTGGTTGGAACATGTTTGTGTTTTTAATTTGTCACTCAATCCTGTTATTAATATCATGAGGCTACAATACAGTCAGCTCAATATTTTTAACTTCTGCTAAGTATTTTAGAGTGTACATCCAGCCTATTTTAAAAATAATTAAAAATTTGTGGTAAAATATACATAACATACAATTTACCATTTTAACCATTTTTTAGTGTTGGCATTAGCAACATTCACACTCCACACTGTTCCACAACCATAATCACTATTCTCTAGAACTTTTGCCTCTTCCTAACCCAAACTCTTCAACTGGTAAACACTGACTCCTCATTTCCCCTTCCCCTCCATCCCCAGAAACCACCACTGCATCGTTCCCCTACTGATGGACACTGAGGTTGTCTTCAAGTCCCAGGAACAGAAAATGACTTTATATTGATCCCTCATGGAGCTGTGGAAGAATTTCTCTGATATTTAGAACTTGAGGAGGATCTTGGAGTCATAGAGGACACACAATTTTCTAGAATGATAGTACAGCTTACAGTTTCCTCACCAGTATACCAGAGTTTCTATTGTGCTACATTCTGTCATCTCTGGCTGGACTTACCTCCCTTTTCATTTTTTCCAGGCTAATAGTCTCATTTTCATTTGACCTTCTTTGTTTACTGAAGAGTTTCTTTAGATTCTTATTGGTTACTTGGGTTTCCCTTTTGAGAATTGCCTGTTCAATACTTTACTCATTAAAAAAAGTTTTTTTTTTAAATTTTAGAAAGAGAGAGAGAGCAGGAGAGAGGGTTAGAAGGAGAGAGAGAGAGAGAGGGAGAGAGAGAGAGAGAGAGAGAGAGAGAGAGAGAGAGAGAGAGAGAATCTTCGGCAGGCTCCACACTCAGCACAGAGCCTGTCACAGGGCTGGATCCCACAAACCATGAAATCATGACCCGAGCCGAAATCAAGAGACGGAAGCTCAACCGACTGAGCCACCCAGGTGCCCAATACTTTACCTAAAAGTAGGTTTCCCACTTTTTTCCTTATTGATTTTCAGGAGATGTTTGCATATTATGGGCATTAAGTTCTTGCTGTTTTTTTTTTATGTCACAAATATTTCCCCCCAAACTCTCATCTGTTAGCTCTGTTGTGTATGGTGTCCTTTATCTTGACAGATTCAAATTCGTTAAGTTTTGTCTTAGCATTTGTGTTTTTAGGCACTTGTTCAGAAGTTCTCCCTCCTCCCTTATATAAAAAACATACTATTACACACTTTCTTTAAAATCTTTGTGTCTTTTAGTTTCTTCATATTTATTCTATGTTTTCTATATAAGTTTACCTCTCATGTTTGTGTTGAAATCCATGTGAAGCGGACCTTTTTATAGTTTCATAGAAGTTGGAAGGTCCAGCCTCAGTTTGCCTCATCATAGTGATCCACTTTCCCATCGCAGTTTATGAACACCCATTCTTTGCCCATCGTGTATGGTACCAACTTTATATGAGTTGGAGTTCCCATATATCTGTGGTTCTACTTCTAAGAACTCTGTTCTTTTCCACTGGCCCATTTGCCGATTCCTGATTCAGAACCATGCTGGTTTTTATGGATTCATAATATGTCTCAGTGTCTGGTGTGTTGAATATCCCTCCTTGTTATCTCTTTCTAAACGGCCTTAGCTATTTGTGGAACTTTATTTTCCCATATAAATTTTAGGATGAGTTCATGGAATTCTTTTAAAAGTCCCATTGGAAATTTGATGGGTTTGCCATGAATGTATAGGTTAGTTTGGGGAGCGTTGACATCATTACTTCCATATGTCATTCTCTACTTGAATAATTGCAATTTGTCCATTTATTCAGACTTTCCTTTATGTCCTTTAATAGAATATTTTTAGTGTTTTATTCTATAAAGGCCATATACATTTCTTGTTAATTTCTAGATACTTTATCATTTTTGTGACTCTTGTGAATGGCATCTTTCTTTCTAGTTCATGGCTCTGGCATAGTACGCTTTGTCTCCACAGTTTTCCATAATCAAGGGAATTTAATCCTCAGCCCCACATTGCCTCTCAATGCAAGGAACAAAAGGAAGGGAAGAGAAGGTGGGAATTACTATATGCAACTCCACTTCTGGATATACACCCAAAAGAACTGCAAACAGGGACTTGAACAGATGTGTGCACACCATTGTTCATACCAGCATTATTCACAAGAGCCAGAAGGTGAGCACACCCCACGTGTTCATCAGTGGATGAATGGGTGAACACAACGTGGCATATGTATACAGTGGAATATTGTTCAGCCTTGAAAAGAAAAAAAAAATTAACGTTATTTATTTTGAGAGCGATAGAGATAGCAGATTTGGGGCAGAGAGAGAGACAGAGAGAGAGAGAATCTCAAGCAGGCTCTGCACTGTCAGCACAGAGCCCAACACGGGGCTCGAACTCACAAACTGAGACTGTGACCTGACCCGAAATCAAGAGTCAGATGCTCAATCGACTGAGCCACCCAGGCGCCCTGAAAAAAAATGTGACACCTGCTACAAGATGAATGCACTTTGAGGACATTATGCTAAGTGAAATAAACCAGTCACAAAAGGGCAACTACAGTATGATTCCAGTTGTATGCAGTACCCAAAATAGTCAAATTCATAGGGACAGAAAATAGAATGGTGGCTTCCAGGGTCTGGGGCAGGGAGGGAAGTAGGGAGTTATTGTTCAACAGGCACAGAGTTTCAGTTTTTCAAGATGAAAAGAATTCTATGGGTAAATGGTGATGGTAACACACATTCTGGATGTACTTAATGCCTCTGAGATGTACACTTAAAAATCATTAAGGTGGAAAATTTTATATGATGTGTATTTTAACGCCATTTTAAAATGTATTTTCAAGCAAAAGAGACAGAGAGAGAGAGAGAGAGGGAGAGACAACTTATAAAATCCCTATTCGCTTCTGATAAGCAAAGTATTAGATACAGTACAATCAGGGTGACTTCCTTGGTACCACCTAAGCCACATCCCAAAGGTGACTCTGAACTCCACACAAAATTTTGGAAAACAGTTGGAGATTAAACCAAAGATCAAGTGGTTTTTAAGTCCCCTCAGGTGCAGGGTGTCACTGAGGGGTGATTTCTTAGAGAGTTTTATTATAAATACATTAAGTTGGGAAACAGAGATATGACTCTTAGTAAGGATGCAGCTATTAAGCTGGCATATACCATTTTGAGGAAGGATAAAGATAAAACACCTCACTGTCTTATAATAATGTTTCTAAACTTACAAACAAGAGATGGCAGTTAAGCCAACAAGGAGGTCTCTGCTCTTAATGAGTCTGACTTGGGGACAAATATTCCCTTCAGGAGTGCTATTAATCCACTCTTTTGGGAAAACAGAGATGGCCCGGGTCCAATGTTGGTTGCCTAAATATGTCAGTGGTTTTTGAAAAGGGGCCATACTTACTAATTTCTGTCATGTTTTATGAGGACTCCTTCATTTCTGGCCTAATAACATGTTCCAAGGTCACCCATACATATACTGTTCCAGTCCTGGAATCACTCACTTCTGGTTTATTGTCCTTTCTCCCAAATGTAACCTATTGAGATGGAATAGCTTTGTTTTGTTTCTGATGACTGACTGGCTTTCATTTTCATATCTTTTTCATATTATCATTAAAGATCTTTTAAGGGATATAATTCGGTATATAGGAAAGACATGAGCTTTGGAAAGAGACCCGAGTTTGATCACTGGCTCTATCACTTGCTAGCTTTAAGAACTCAGGATAGTTATTTAACTTCTTCAAGCATTTATTTATTTATCTTTTTTTTTTTTTAAAGAGAGAGTGCATGCAAGCAGGGGAGAGGGGCAGAGGGAGAGAGAATCCTAAGCAGGCTCCACACTCAGCACAGAGCCTTATATGGGGCTCGATCCCACAAACCTGGGATCATGACCTGAGCCGAAATCAAGAGTCGGCTGCTCAACACACTGAGCCACCCATCATCATCTTTGAAACAGGAGGGAAAAGGTTTACCTCACAGCACTATTACAAGGCTTTAGAGAAACAATAGCTTTAAAATGCCCAGTTTTTAAATTGCCTACCTCAGAGCCTGACACATAGTAAATATTCAATAAATTTAGATTACTTTTTACTCTTTTAGTCACAATATTGTACAATTTTAATGCACCTCTTTTCCTCTCACAACCCCTTCGACGCTTCCTATGAAACCCTGGAGAACTGCAGGTTATGTGTCCCAGTCTTGTTCTTTGGAATCTGCCTGTAATGTCCAATTCCCCCTTTAACCTATCAGGATTCCTTGGAATAGCACAGTTGTGTAAAATTCCCTTGAGAAGGACAAACAGACATGTTATCAAATGTAAATACTCTACAGTGAATTAGTTTGTAAGATTTTCTCCTTTTCTCAGAAGGACAGCTCCCACTAGAATGAGGCAGTTAACACGTGTGTCTGCATGGAAAATACTTGTATGTGGTAAAAACAGCCCGAGCTTAGAGCCAGAAGGCCTGTCTCCAACACATTACAGTGAGGCCTTTGATAAGTCAATACAACCCACAAAAGCCTCAATTTCTTGATCTGAAAAATGTGCATAATCCTCTACAGGAAGGTTTCTGAAACTTGAGCACACATCTGAGTCACCTGCAGGGCTTGATAAAGCAGACATCACTGCACCTACCCCTCAGAGTTTGGATTCAGTGAATGTTGGGTGTGTCCCAGGACTTTGCATTTCTACATGTGATGCTGATGTTGCCAGACCAAGGACCACACTTGACTGCTCTATGGACTTGTTTTAGGAGTGAGATAATATAAGTGAAATAATTGCCTATGCTTTTTGGACACTGTGAAATGCCAGCGCTTAATTTCATCATGCGAGGACAGAAAGCTGTCCTGAAGTAGGCAGTGCAATCTAACAGCGTGGTCCTTTTCTGGAATTGCACTAAAATCTTTGAGGCTGAAGCATTCAGAGAAGTGGGCCAGTGAGGAGAGAGATCACAAAGAAGGAGATGGACTTTGGGAGTGAAGCTGGCAAAATGTCAGTAAGTCATTTTACCTCATATTAGTGCAAGCTTGCCCACGACCATTCTAGTTCCTCTTTGAGGCTTCTCTGTCAGTAAAGAATTCCCTCTGGCTGCAAGGAAGAACTCTGTTAATGGGCACAATAACTGCTTAAACAGTTGCTTTTTCCTCATGCAACAAGAAACCGAGAGGTAGAAAGTTCCTGGCATTGATTCAGTGGCTCAGAGATTTCAGTACTGAGATCTGCAATTTCTTGCCCTTTTCTGTCATGTGCACAATGTAGCTGCTGCAGGTCTAGACATGACATCTGCTGTCCACACAGGTATAAATGGAAAAAGACAAGGAGGAAAGGTCAGCGTCTTTGCCAGAAAAGCAAAACTTTCCCAGAAGATTTCAGCAGGCTTCTGTTCATACCTCAATGTCCAGAGCTGTCCCTTAGGCATTCACAGCTTCAAGCATGGCTGAAAGATGTCTCAGTTGGGTGCATTGCTACCCCAAACTAAATTAGGATTATGTTAGTAAGGTGGAATAGGTCTGCTCCAGCTTTGTAATTTTTTTCTGCCTCTAGTGATTTCAGAGTAAGGTAGTGAGGCCACCATGGGCAAAACTGTTAGTCTGCATTCTCTTATCCTTCTTAAATAACTCAGTGTTCTTTTTTGTGGTTAGTGTCATTATTTTAATGTGTTACGGAAGATTGAAACTTGAGATCGCTTTCACTTACTTTGGCTCAGTTGTTTCTCTGAGTCATGTTAGGAGGCCCTTTCTGCTGTATGTATGGGGATCGTGGCTTGCTCTCCCTTTGTATACCTTGAGTATCCACTGTACCTCTAACTTTCTGTAGCCTGTCGTCACACTCGGGCCTCTCCCAGAAAAGGGCATTCTTTCCAAATTTTCTAGTGAAAATCCCAGCTTTTTCTATGTCCTGTTGCCCCCAGGAACTATGTGGTGACCAAGTGTCTTACCAGAGAGTTAACATTAAAAGTCCTTTTGCAGAAGTGAATATCCAGGGAGATTTGAAAGAGGAGAAGGTGTAGCTGGGCCACCAGGCTGGTGGCAGGCACAGGCATCATGGGGAAGACAGTGGGAAGCAGGGGGAGAAGAAGGAGATAGAGGCAGTGGTGAGTGAGCACGCCTTGGCAGGTGGAATAGCACTGGGAGGGAAGGAGTGCTGACAGTGACAGTCTCTAAAGATGGGTGGAAGGGTGTGAATGGCAGCTTAAGGGGGCCGGCTCTAGGTGCTGTGGTCTAGGCAGGAGAGCAGAAAAGGAGACAGAAGGGTAGACGGACTTGTGGGGGAGCACAGAGTACCCAGAAGGGAGAAGATATGATGTTCCTGAGAAAGTAGGAGTCTGGGAAGAAGTGAGTCACGATAGCTTACTCCACTTGAATCCAATTGAGCGAACATTTATTGTCATAGGTATACGACTCCCTATACACCTTCCTCACCCCCCTTTTTTCTTCCATGTCCTCATCCCCAGAACCTGTGAATGTGCTACTTTATACTTGGCTGATGTAATTAAATTAATGATGTGGAAATGGGGAGACTATTTTGGATTATCCCAAGAGACCCAAAGCAACCACAGCGTCCTTACAAGGATGAGCACAAGACTCCCGAGAGCATTGAAATTGGAGCTAGTGGGCCACAAGTCAAGGAATGCAGTTGGCTTCTAGAATCCAAAAGGAAAAAGGGGGCAGGTTCATTTTTTGGTTAAAGCCACAAAGCTTGGGTAATTCTCAACGGTAGCAATGAACTGACCTATTGAACAAATATCAAATGTGTTGATGATGGGGGAATACAGAGGTGAATAAGATACTGATGCTTGCCTTTAAAGGATTAGTAGATTACCAGTTTAGTGGTCCAAGTCAGTGATCCTCCAACCTGAGTGTGCATAGAAATTGACTAGATCCCGGGTGGTCCTGAGGGGGTGCTGGTGCTGTTGCTCTGGGGACCATGCTCTGAGTCTGTTCCAGGGGCTGGACAGCCAAAAATGGCAAAGCTTTTTAGTTGTTATGATGGAGAAAATGATCCTGGTTTTGGGCATAGAAAATGGTTGAAATAATTATTAGACTTTAAAGATTTGAAACTTAGTGGTACAGGGAACCTGGGGCTCCAAACTCTTTTTAGAAGAATTGTGATAACCATCACGATGAGACATGTGAACACAGTGGGCAGCTTATAAAACATTGTGTACAAACGTTAGTCGTCTCTTTAGATGTCAGATGAGAGCAGGTTTGGCAAGAAAGTACACATGTCATTCCAGACTCATACTCTTATTTGCTAAACTGAAATAAAGGAAGGAATATTTGGGTGAAAAAACACCCTAGTGTTTAAGCGCTTCGTTTTGCTACAATTCTAAAGCACATGTGGAGTGGAACACTTGAAAACAGACTTACAGAGGATAAAGTAAGTCACCTGTATTCCGGTAATTCAAAGATAAGCAGGAACTAGAGCTTTTCCAGGAGCTGGGGTTGACTCGATGTTTCTGGGGAGTCTGTGCAAACTTTTGTCTCCCCTCGGTGTTATAGAAAAGCGCCACTGTATGCTCATGCGTTGTGCACTGTTACTGATACTCTATAACTTCATCGTCTAATAATTCCACTCACACGAGGGAACACTGTACCATAAAGCAATAGTTCTCAACCAGGGGTAATTTTGCCTTCCAGGAACATTTCACAATGTCTGGAGACAGTTTTTTCTTGTCGTGACTGGGGTGTGGGTTGCTACTGGCATCTAGTGGGGATTGGCCAGGGATGCTGCTCAGAACGCCACGATACAAAGGAAGCACTCTTCACAAGAATTATGTGGCCCGAAATGTCCACAGTGCTGAGTTTGAGAAACCTGGCTGCAGAGTGGGGGAGTTTTTAATTTTTACTGGTCATCAAAATCACCTGGCAGGCTTGTTAAACCAAAGATCGCCCCCACCCTCCACCAAATTTCTGGCTTAGTAGGTCTGGGAGGAGACTGAGAATTTGCATTTCTAACAAGTTTTCAGGTGATGGCAATGCTGCTGGTCTGGGAGCCACATTTCGAGAACACTAGCCATAGGTTTAACAACTACACGACTGTGACTGGTCTCATAGAAAGTACTACCTCCATAATTGTGTCCTCACCCATATTTAGTGAGACGTATATCTCTGGTGTGTTGCAAACGTCTGTTGGGCACAGGCCAGATCTCTCCCTTCCTTTGGCGTGTTCTGGGATGCTAAGAACAGGCTTCTCATTACTGTGGACCAGATGATTTCATTTGGCTCTGTGGGCTTTGTGCCATGTAAATGGCTCTGAGGACATACGCGTGAATTGTTGGCTTGGGGCAGGTGGATGGAGAGTGGGGAGAGATGGGATGGCCTTACTGGTGTTGGGGAAGGCTTAACTTTTTACTGTCTTCACACCAGCAGACCCTAAAGAGGCGGGGGGTATCCCTATGCTCCTGGGTTCTCCAAGGATTATTTCTCCCACCCTGTCCCATGTCATCATCACCTGTCCATTCAGCATGGGGCCAGAGCTCACCCATCTCTGATACACATTATCTTGAGACCTTGGCTAGAGGTCCTGGATTCAACACAGGGAAAACTGAGGCAGGTTTGGGAATGAAAAAGAAGCCAGACCCAGGCATGGGCTAGACCAAGAAGGGCCTAGAGCCTAGGGCAGAAACCAAGGAACCCATTGACCCTGGGGCTCAAAATGAGGCAGGAGGTCAGAGAGATTGGGAAAGGCTGGGGATGAAGTGCCCAGGGTGGGAGAGTTCACAGCTGAAGTGAGGCCAATCTTTGAAGCCTCTTGTGACTTCTGCTGGGTCAGCAAAAAAAAAAAGAAAAAAAAAAAAAAAAAAAAAAAAAAAAAAACCCAAAAAACAAAAAAAACAGGTGCCCGTCTTTCAAGCGCTAAATTGGTTAACACGTCTGATGGGGCTGACTTCAGGGTGTGAGTAAAACAGCGCAGGTTTTCTCGGTGGAGGATGGAGAACGGCTCCGAGCGTTTCGAAGGTACTGCTGGTCTTTTTCTTAGGCTGAACACTAGTATTTATTTTATTGCTATTTTAATACTTAAAAGGCCTTGTATTTGATCATAGTCAATGTGTAACAACTGTAGAATAACAGATGACATTATTCAAGCATCTCCTTTTCCTCTCAAGACTGCTGCAAGGTAACTTTCTCCCTTTCTCAGAAATAAGGACGTGGGACCTGGGAGGCGTCCTTTGTGTGAGCGTCCCGCCGGACTTTGTGCCCAGTTGGCTCTGTCCTAGTCTGCACTCCGTTCATGGAGGCGTGAGGCAGTTTGGGTCACGGGTTTCCAGGGCTCCTGCTGATCATTCTGGAGTTCTCCGTGTCACTCCAGTAATGGGTTGTCACAACTCTGCTCCAGCTTGCTAAAATCTAGCCATCTCTTTAGGAGAGTATTGTTTTGTGTGTGTGTGTGTGTGTTTGGCTTTCCTTCAAATATGACAAAATTCTCAAATCATAAACATGGCCATTTAGTTCCTCCTAACTTGCAAATCTGGGGAAGGGAAAACTCTGAAAATTAAACTTGGTAGCCCCTTTAAAATTTTTTTTTTCAGCGTTTATTTATTTTTGGGACAGAGAGAGACAGAGCATGAACGGGGGAGGGGCAGAGAGAGAGGGAGACACAGAATCGGAAACAGGCTCCAGGCTCTGAGCCATCAGCCCAGAGCCCGACGCGGGGCTCGAACTCACGGACCGCGAGATCGTGACCTGGCTGAAGTCGGACGCTCAACCGACTGCGCCACCCAGGCGCCCCTTGGTAGCCCTTTAATGGGCATGCCTATCCCTGGTGAAAACAAACTGCAGTGCACAGTCCCACCCCCGTCACTGGGCATGCCTCTGGCATGTGGGAGTCCCCTCTTCACCTCTGTGAGTGAGAGTCACCCCAGGTTTCTTTAAACCCGTGCTGTATCACTCAAGAATGTTCCGGCCTCATCCATACGGTTGGAGTCGGGTCTGAGTGGCACCTTAAAACTGAGTTTATAGCACTGATGCATCACGGAGGAGGAGAGGCCTGGGCAGAAGTGGAGCCAAAAACAGAACCAGGTAAAGAGGTAGAAGGTGGAGCCCACGGTTTAGGGGTCCTAAGGGCCTAGGAATCCTGGGTTGACACCCACGTCAGTGCACCCTGGCGTTGGGGGGTGCAGTCACAGCATCCTAAGAAGTCAAGAACAGAGTGGCTAGTCCAACCTAATAGTTTTTACAGGACACACACTGATAGGAAAGCAGAGCTGTGTCCGTGGGCTAGAGCCAAACGAGATCTGTGTTGATTTTTCCTTCTGAAACCCAAGTTGGGATGCAAAACTTCTCAGAACTTTCTTTGAAAAAAATTTTTTAAATGTTTATTTATTTATTTTTTTTTGAGAGAGAGTGTGAGTGGGGAAGGGGCAGAGAGAGAGGGAGACCCAGAATCCAAAACAGGCTCCAGGCTCTGAGCTATCAGTACAGAGCCTGAAATGGGGCTGGAACTCACCAGCTGTGAGGTTATGACCTGAGCCAAAGTCGGACACTTAACCGACTGAGGCATCCAGGCGCCCCTCAGATCTGGTGTTTAAATATGGAACTTTAAATGTGTCCTCAAATTCTTTTTCTTCTTCTCCGTTCGTATCCAAGAAACTTAGTGCTGTTTGGTTAGAACCCCCAGACCCCCTTTGTAGCCAGCTGGGCCTGGAGTTGCTTTGCTGGGGAGTAAAATGTCCGTGGTTGAAGCCGGTCACCAGACGTCAGCGTGTGCCTGCCTCAGAGGCCACTTCCCTCTCAGCAATGCCCACTAGGTGACGCCTGTGAATGAAACAGGCTTTCCAGAGTACAGGCTTCCTCTGTTCTTCCCTTTCCCAGGCCCACTTCTGGCCGAGAAGATGCTTAAGTGGCAGGCACCTGAAGAAAGGTCTCTGTGCCTAATGCTCAAGCGAGAGGGCATGTGAGGATCTCAGTCAGCCACTCTCTTGTCACAGGATATTGGTATCTCTGCTTCGTGTCTGTGATGATTTGTGTACAGAAGCAGGAAAACAGCCCCAAACCCTGCCTAACCCAAACAGCTTTAGACTTCTGGGCAGGTGTACAACTGCTTTATAGGTGCCAACAAAATTCTCCCAGCGAAGGTGATTTACAATGGTCTCAGGGTGGCGAACGTAATATGTGAGCATTCTGGAAGGAGGGTTGGAGGCAGGTGTGATGTCCTTCCTTCCTTTCCTTCCTTTCCTTCCTTTCCTTCCTTTCCCTCCTTTCCCTCCCTCCCTCCCTCCCTCCTTCCTTCCTCCCTTCCTTCCTTCCTTCCTTCCTTCTTTCCTTCCTCCCTCCCTCCCTCCCTTCCTTCCTTCCTTCCTTCCTTCCTCCCTCCCTCCCTCCCTCCTTCCTCCCTCCCTCCCTCCCTCCTTCCTTCCTTCCTTCCTTCCTTCCTCCCTCCCTCCCTCCCTCCCTCCCTCCCTCCCTTCCTTCCTCCCTCCCTCCCTTCCTTCCTTCCTCCCTCCCTCCCTTCCTTCCTTCCTTCCTTCCTTCCTTCCTTCCTTCCTTCTTTCCTTCCTCCCTCCCTCCCTCCCTCCCTCCCTTCCTTCCTTCCTCCCTCCCTCCCTCCCTCCCTCCCTTCCTTCCTTCCTTCCTTCCTCCCTCCCTCCCTCCTTCCTTCCTTCCTTCCTTCCTTCCTTCCTCCCTCCCTCCCTCCCTCCCTCCCTCCCTCCCTTCCTTCCTTCCTTCCTTCCTTCCCTGTACCAGTGGTTCCTGTACTGAAGGCACATCACAGTCACTTGAAGGGATTGTTAAGCTATGGATTTTTGGGTCTCACGCAGAGATCCTGGTTTCGTAAGTCTTGGGTGAGGTCTGAGAATTTGCATTTCTAACAGGTTCCCAGGTGATGTTAATGCTCCTGCTTTTGGGGAACCTCGCTCAGAGAACCCCTCTTTGACAGCATTGTTGAGAGTATGTGGGTGAGAGAAAATGTGTTGGACGGAGGCCTGGGGGCTGGGAGCTGGGCCACTGGGCACGGGCTAGGGGACACCCAACTAGGGATGTGTGTAAAGAGAGATGGTGTCTCCCCTCGGCACGTCCTTCCCCGCCTCGTGCAGCCTTTCAGATGCAGTGTGTGTAGCAGCACTTGGGGCTTTCGTTTAGATGTATCGACCAGGCAGGGATAAGTTAAATCTCATGGCAAGTCAGGGACAAATAACCAGGCAGCGGGGCCATTGTTTGAGAGACATGGAGCTGATCTATTTAAATTTGCTCGATTGTTTTTCTGGTAGGGAAATGAAATGTTCTCTCTCTACCGCAGGTGTTGAAGCGCTTTTTTTTTTTTTTTTTTTTTTAAATGGCTAAACAGTTAAAGTGACAGTCAAGTCAAGGGTAGGGAGTTTATGTGAGCGTACATTCTTAGCCAGTGGTTTCTTTCTGAATGTCCTAATTGGAACTCCTTTGGTTCTTCATACGGGGTGAGAGTGGGTGTGTGGGGGTATCCACAAATAATCTCATTACACCCCAAACTACTCCTGAAGTGTGTGTCAGCATTGCTCAAAGCATCCTTATGTGGGCTAGCTTCTTCCTACAGGTTTTTTTTGAATGTTTGTTCTTTTTTTTGTTTTTTTTTTTTTCCCTAAGTGTTCTGTGCAGTAGCAGATGGGTTAGTTTGATGGTTTCCATTCCACAATTGAGGGCTGTGGTCCAGGGCAGTTAAATTATAAGCCAAAAAAGTTAGGTGGTTTAGGATCCAAACTGGAAAGAAGTCATCCTAGACTTAAGGTTCCAGGATCCCTCTCCCCTTTCCACCCCTCCTTTCTACCTGACTCCTTTCTTTAAAAGAAAAAATTATTTATTTTGGGGAGAGACAGAGAGAGAAGGAGAGAAAGAGAATCCCAAGCAGACTCCAGGCTCAATGTGGAGCCCAATACAGGGCTTGATCCCATGGCCCTGGGATCGTGACCCGAGCTGAAATCAGGAGTCAGATGCTTAACCTACTGAGCCACCCAGGCGCCCCTCCACCTGGCTTCTTTAAAGCGACTCTTGGGGAAACCTCCACCAGGTTTGCTCTGGTTGTATCTTACGCCCAGTCATAAAGTTGGGGTACCATTAAGATCCTGGATTTCCCTCCCATACTGAAATAGCCCTCAGATTGATAGAAAGGCAGGCAGGCAGGCAGGCATTTTCCTCTCTATCTTTCACATAATGACCGTGAAATCCTTTCCATAAGAACATAGAGGTTTTGTTCTGTTCTGTTTCTAATTTCAGAACAATAAGTTTCTGATGCACCACCACCCACCGGAAAAAGAGCACACAATGACTGACAAGGTGAGGTCTTTGTTTGGTAGTATTTCAAATCTTGGGCTTTCTGAAATCCCTAACACCCTGGCTATAAATCACTAAAAGGTGGATGTTCTCTAAAATGAATTTTGCATGAAATGTCAGCCAGAGTCTCGGGGACAGCTACAATATTTACGACTGGTGGTATTTCTTAGGGGAGGTAAAAGAAAATGAAGCCAATATAGTTGAGCTTAGTACATGGGGGCAGGGAAGAAAGGGAAGATAGCAAAATTTGTTTCACTCACCCACATACTTTGTTTCCACCATTTTCAGTGCAAATACAATCTGTGGTGCTCAAAGCAAAGGGTTTAGGAGTGTGGTCCATATGGGAACAGTACAGTGGGCAGACAGTGGGCAGCTGGGTAAAAGGGAGATAAATCTAAAACAACTACAAGAAGGTACTTGTTCGTAGGCAAATTGTTTTACTATATACTCTATTTCTGAAAGACCCTCTGACCCTAGTTACAGCGTTTGGTCTTAGGCCTTCAAAAGCAAAGGGTTCTGTTTATTTGGGGGAGGAAATATTACAGAGGCAAGGCGACAAGCCACATGTCCTCGTTACTGATAGGAAAACACACAAAACATCTCTGCCTATCGGAAGGCTTCCACGTCTGACACTGACTTACATTTTCAACCTTTTCTCTGACTGGTCTTCCTTACTAATTGCCCACTAGTTACATGGGTCTCTTGGGTATTTCTGTTCTGCTTCTTTGCTTAAAACCTGTCTCCATAGGATACATTTCTCTTCCTTCCTCTCTGCTCAAGTGGTTCTTGCCCATTAAAAATGTCTTTATGGAGATAACTCCCTGTCATAGCTTAGGCTGCTACAACACATACTACAGACTGAGTGGCTCACACAACAGACATTTCTTTCTCACAGTTTCAAAGGCTGGAAGACCACAGTGTTTGCAGATTCTGTCCCTGGTGAGAGCTCTCCTTCTGTCTGGCAGACGACAGCTTCCTTGCTGTGTCCTCACGTCGCAGAGGGAGCATGCACACTCTGGGATTTCTTCCTAGGAGGCACTGATCCCACGCTGAAGGGATGAGGTCACCCTCATGACCTCATGGAAGCCTAAGTCCTTCCCAAAGACTCCACCTTCAGATACCATTATTGGTGGTTAGGACTTTAACATAGGAATGTTGAGGGGACACAGACAATCCCTAACACTCTCATACCATACAATTTTCCAATTTAAAGTGTATAATTCCATTTTTTTTTAGTATATTCAGTGAGTAACCATCACCACAGTTTAAGTTTAGAACATTTGCATGCCCCCCAACAAGAAACCCTGTACCCATTAGAGGCTATATTGAGATCTATCTATATCTAGATACATAATTCCTTTATAGATTGGCCTATTTTTAGGACGTTTCATAGGAATGGAATTATACGATAAATGGCCTTTGAGATTGTCTTCATTCACCCCAGTGTAATGTTGTGAAGGTTCATCCAAGTTGTAGAATGTATCAGCATGTTCTTGCTATTCATTGCCAAATATTCCTTTGTATGTATGTGCCACATTTGATCCGTTCATCAGATGGTAGGAACTACCCAAGTATCTATCTTTTGGCTCTTGTGGACATATGTTTTCATGTCTCTTGGATGTACACCTGGAAGTGAAATTGTTGCATCATATGGTGACTGTGTTTAACAATTTGAAGAACTTCCAGATTGCCTTTTTTTTTTTTTTTTAATTTTTTTTTTTTTCAACGTGTATTTATTTTTGGGACAGAGAGAGACAGAGCACGAACGGGGGAGGGGCAGAGAGAGAGGGAGACACAGAATCGGAAACAGGCTCCAGGCTCTGAGCCATCAGCCCAGAGCCTGACGCGGGGCTCGAACTCACGGACCGCGAGATCGTGACCTGGCTGAAGTCGGACGCTTAACTGACTGCGCCACCCAGGCGCCCCCAGATTGCCTTTTAAAATGACTCTGCCATTTTACTTTCCTACTGACAATGAATGGGGTTTTAATTTCTTTGTATCCTTGCTGACACATACTAGTGTTGTATCTTTTTAAATTTTAGTCATCCTAATAGGTGTGATGTGCTTTTGATTTACATTGCCTTAAAGGCTAATGAAATGAGCAATTAAAGCATTTTCTTAAAAAAATTTTTTTAATGTTTATTTAGAGACAGACAGAGAAAGAGGGAGACACAGAATCTGTAGCAGGCTCCAGGCTCTGAGCTGTCAACACAGAACACGACGTGGGGCTCGAACTCATGGACCCTGAGATCCTGACCTGAGGTGAAGTCAGTTGCTTAACCAACTGAGCCACCCAGGTGCCCCACTTAAAGCATTTAATAATTGGATATGTTTTATTTATACGGTGTGAGGTAAGGGCCCAGCTTCCTTCTTTTTCATGTTTTCTCTGTACCATTTTTTGAAGATTATCCTTTTTCTGTTGAATTGACATGGTGCTCCTGTTTAGGATCAGTTGACCATAAATGTGAGCTTTCGTTTATGGACTATGAATACTGTTCGATTGAACTGTTTGTTTGCCCTATGCTAGTACCACACTGATTATTGTAGCTTGGTAGTAAGTTTTGAAACTAGTAAGTGTGAGTCTCCCAACTATTATTTAAGATTCTTTTGGCTATTCCGAGTCCCTGGCATTTCCAAATGAATGTTAGAATCAGTTGTGGGTTTCTGCTAAGAAGCCAACTGGAATTTTGATAGAGATTGTGTTGAGTCCATACATAAATTTGGAGAGTATTTCCATTGTAACAATATTACGTCTTCTGATCTTAAATGTCTTTCCCCTTATTTATATCTTCTTAAATTTCTTTAAACAGTGTTGGTTTTCACAATATTTGTGTACTTTTTTGATTAAAATGTGTTTTTATTTTGATGCTATTGTAAATGGAATTACTTTCTTCATTTCATGTTTGGATTGCATATTGCTACTGTGTAGAAATACAGTTTATTTTTACATATTGATCTTATATCCTGCAATCTTACTGAACTCATTCATTGGTTCAAATAGAGTTCTAGTGGATTCTAAGGATTAGTCATGTCCACAAGATCATGTCCTCTATGAATACATCTAATTTTTCCTTTCCAATATGGCTGCCTTTTATTTCATTTTATTGTTGAAGTGCCTTCACTAGACTTTCCATTACATTGTTAAATAGAAGCTGTTCACCATTTTTGCCTTACTTTTAATCTTGGAGGGAAAGGATTAAGTTCTTCACCATTAAGTATGAAGAAGTAAAATAGACACCTTGTGGGTTTTGTTTTGGGGGGGTGGAAATGTCTTTTATAAGATCGAGGAAGTTCCATTATATTCCTAATTTGTTGGCTGTTTTTAACATGAAGACATGTTGAATTTTGTCAGTTCTTTTTCTGCATCTGAGATGGTCATGCATTTTTTTCTTTATTGATAGTGGTGTCACATTAATTGACTTTTGGATGTTAAACAACCTTGTATTCATAGGATAAATCCACTTGGTTACTGTGTATAATCCTTTTTATATGTTGGGTTCATTTTGCTAGTATTTTGTTGAAGATTTTTATGTCTATATTCATAAGGAATATTGGCCTGAAGTTCTCTTTTTTGTGATACCTATTTCTGGGTATATTGGCTTCTAGACTTAATTGGCCATTGTTTTCTCTTTATTTTTGGAAGGGTTTATGAAGGATTGGTATACTTCTTAGATATTTGATTTCATCATTGAAGCCATCAGGGATTGGGCTTTTCTTTGTGGGTTGTTTTAAAATTAATAATTCACGTTGCTCAGATTTTCTGATTCTTGTAAAGTTTAGGTAGTTGGAATCTTTGCAAGAATTTGTCCATTTTATCTAAGTTGTCTAGTTTATTGGCATGCTGTTCATAGTATCCCCTTAAATTCCTCTTTATTTTTGTCCGTAATGCTTTTTCCTTTTTCATTTCTAATTTTAATAGTGAAAGTCTTCAGTATTTTTTCTTGGTCAGTCTAGCTAAAGGGTTCTTTGTAAAATCTGTCCTTTTCAAATATTTTTTAATATCATTGATCTTGCCATATTTAAAAAATTTTTTTTACTTGTTTCTATACTAGTCTTTATTCATTCTACTGAATTTGGCTTTAGTTTGCTCTACTTCCAGTTTCTTGATGTGGAAGCTAACATTGTTGATGTGAGATTTTTTTCTTTTTCAATACAGTCTGTTACAACTATGCATTTGCCCTTAAGCACTGCTTCACTAGCATCCCTTACATTTTCATGCTGTATCTTTGTTTCCTTTTATTTCAAAATATTTTCTACTTTCTCTTGGGATTTCTTCTTTGAACCATTGTTGATTTTAGGAGTGTGGTGTTATATTTCCACAATGGTGGATTTCTCAAACTTCTTTTTGTTGTTGTTGTTAATTTCTAATTTCATTGTGGTTAGAATAGATACTTTGTATGATTTTAATCCTTTTAAGCTTACTGAAGACTGTTTTACTCATTTGCATGTGTTCCAGGTATGTTTGAGAATAATGTGTATTCTGTGGTTGTTGCCTAGAGTGCTGTAGATGTCTCTAGACGTCTGTTGGTTTAGTTGGTTTATAATGACTTAGAAGTCTTTTTCCACTTCAATATTCAAATGACTTATTCTACCCATTGCTGAAACTCAAGTACTGAAATCTTCAATTCTTACTGTTTCATTGTCTATGTCTACCTTCATTACTGTCTTCTTTTTTTTTTTTTTTTTTTTTTTAATTTTTTTTTTTTTCAACGTTTATTTATTTTTGGGACAGAGAGAGACAGAGCATGAACGGGGGAGGGGCAGAGAGAGAGGGAGACACAGAATCGGAAACAGGCTCCAGGCTCTGAGCCATCAGCCCAGAGCCTGATGCGGGGCTCGAACTCACGGACCGCGAGATCGTGACCTGGCTGAAGTCGGACGCTTAACCGACTGCGCCACCCAGGCGCCCCTCATTACCGTCTTCTGTTGGATGTATTTTTGGGCCTGAGAGGTGCACATAGGTCCGTAATTGTTGTATCTTCCTGTTGGATTAACTTTTATTAGGAAATGTTTTTATCTCTAGTAAAATTGGTCTTAAGGTTTACTTTGCTAATAGTGTATCTACTCAGATTCTTCTATGATTCCTGTTTATATGGTATACCTTTTTCCATTATTTAGCTTTCTTTCTATTTGTATTTTTGAAAGTAATGTGCATCTCCTGTAGACATCATATACATGGATTGTAATTTCCCTTCTCCCCCCAATCTGGCAATCTCTACCTTAAAAAAAAATTTTTTTTATTAAAAAAATTTTTTTTAATGTTTATTTATTTTTGAGACAGAGAGAGACAGAGCATGAATGGGGGAGGGTCAGAGGGAGGGAGAAACAGAATCTGAAGCAGGCTCCAGGCTCTGAGCTGTCAGCACAGAGCCCGACGTGGGGCTGGAACTCACCGAGTGTGAGATCATGACCTGAGGTGAAGTTGGGTGCTTAACCGACTGAGCCACCCAGGCGTCCCTGGTAATCTCTACCTTTTGATGAGACAGTTGAGTTCAATTCCACTTAATGTTATTAATACGGTTAGATTTACATCTGCTATTTTTCTTTTGTTTCCTATGTACCTCATGCCAACTTTGTTCCTCTGTTCATTCTTTACCTCCTTCTTTTGTATTAAGTGGGTTTTTTTTTTCCTAGTGTAGCATTGTAGCTCACTTAATTTTTTAATTGTAGGTTTTCTTAAAAGTCTATTTTTTGAGAGAGAAGGAGAGAGAGTGTGAGTGGGAGAGGAGCAGAGAGAGAGAGAGGAGAGAATTTCAAACTGACCGTGCAGAGCCTGACATGGGGCTTGAAATGATGAAATGTGAGACCTTGCCCTGAGCCTAAATCAAGAGTTGGATGCTTAACCAACTGAGCCACGCTGGTGCTCCTTATTACAGGTTTTTTGCATTGTTTTGCTATCTGTTGCTCTATGGCTTAACATATGCATATTAAATTATTTAAATCTACTTTCAATTTTTTTAACTTTATATATTTTAAATGTATTCATTCTGAGAGAGAGCAAGCAGGGAGGGGTGAGGGGCAGAGAGTGAGAGAGAGGGAGGGAGGGAGGGAGGGAGGGAGGGAGAGAATCCCAAGCAGGCTCCACACTGTATTGTGAAGACCGATGTGGGGCTCGAACTCCCAAAACATGAGACCAGACCTGAGCTGAAACCAAGAGTTGGACACTTAATTGACTGAGCCACTCAGGTACCCCTACTTGAGATTTAATTCAAGTAAAATATACTTGACAATGTTATTGATAATACTACTATGTCTATGGAAGTTAATCTAATGATACATGTTACAATTATTTTATATAATCTTATGCCTTGGAAAAAAGCTGAGAGAAGAAAGGGAAGATAGATATTTGAGTCTGTTCACTTCTTTTTTTTTTTTTTTTTTAACCATTTCTGATCTTTATTTCTTTATCTGATTTTGAGTTACCATCTGGCGTCACTTCCTCAGTACAATACAGCTTTGGTGACATTCACTTCCTTACGCTATCACTACCTTCGTCAGGGATTCTCCGACTTCTGGATTTCATAGAATAAGATAGCACATTTATTTTGGTAATTGACCTAGGGCTATTAATTTTGACTTGGGGTATTTTTTTAATGTCCATTCTTAAAACCAACTATCTACTATCGTTGTCCTTTTTTAAAAGATAGTTTTACCACTCCAACTCTGACCAGATAGAAAGGCCATGATCACAGAGACAGAACACTTCTTCCTGAAGAGCAGACAGCTGTAAGTGTTAAACTGACCATTCACTGGGAGACTGATAAACTTCATCACAGATCAGCATTTTAAGTTCAGGGAAGCAATACCAAATTGGTCATCATTACCAACAACAACTAATTGTATTTACTAAATGTTAAGTGTGAGTCAAGCATTGTTCTAAGTACTCTGTGGATACTGACTGACTAACATCAGCTGTGAGGTGAATACAATTACCATGTTTCTACAGTGGAGAAAACTGAGGCACAAAGAGTTTGGGTAGCTTGCCTAGGGTCCTATACTGGTAGAGCCAGGAACCCAAACTCAGAGTTCTGGAGCCAGCACGTGTGCCCTAACCTGCAAATGCTGGGGCAGGATGGCTCAAACGTGCCCTCAGACTGTGATGGATTAAGAGATGTAGCTCTTACTCAGAATTGGTTTCGTTAGGGAGAATGAAAAATGAGGTTCACTAGTGTGTGTCAGAGGGCGAGCCTTGGACCCTGACTGTGACAGGTTGGGTCAGGCTAGGATCTCCTTATGTGCATTGAACCAGAGAGCATCCTGGTTGTACAGAAATGGTCATAGAAAAGGCGGTTTCGTGCCCAACCACCTATGAGAACTAAAAATTTGTGTATCATTTTCGTCATTCTCCTCCTCATGACCTATCAGTCACTGAGTTGTATTAATTCACCTTTCTAAGTATATTTCGTATTTATTTACTTATCCTTTTCTTTGGCTCCACCCTATCCAAACCATCACCATGGCTTGTCTAGTCCATTTTTGTAGTCTCCTGACTGGCCTTCCTGTCTTTAGGCTTCTTTTTCTTGAATCCGTTCCTTGTACAGACTGACTTTTCCAAAACCGAAATCCAATGAGGCTGTATGCCTTGTGATAATCTTGAAACTGTTCTGCCTTCAGAACACTTCTAGTATAGGGGCGCCTGGGTGGTTCAGTTGGCTAAGCATCCGACTTGGGCTCAGGTCATGATCTCACGGTTTGTGGGTTCGAGCTTCACGCTGGGCTCTGTGCTGACAGCTCGGAGCCTGGAGTCTGCTTCACATTCTGTGTCTCCCTCTCTCTCTGCCCCTCCCCCACTCACACTATGTCTCTCTCTCTCTCTCTCTCTCAAAAATAGCTAAACATTAAAAAAAAAAACCTTCTAGTGTAAACTACAAAATTTTCTGCTCTTTGACTTTCTCAGCCCATTCTGCTTCTCAAGATGTTTCCTTTTTTTTTTTTTTTTCTTTTTTCCTTTTTTTGAGAGGGAGAAAGAGAATCCTCCCACTCCTGCTTCCATGCTGTGCATGGAGCCTGACCTGGGGCTCAATCCCACCACCATGAGATCATCACCTGAAATGAAGACAATCAGATGAGCTGAAAATAAAGAGTCAGATGCTTAACCAACTGAGCCACCCAGGTGCCCCTCAAAATGCTTTCTTAGTAGCTATTTGGTGAGTAAGCCAATAAAAACTCACCTTTACCAAGATATAACAAAATTTAATCGTGAAAACTCTAGAAGTTTCCTAGGGCTGTCATAACAAAGTACCACAAATTGGGTGGCTGGGAATAATAGAATTTTATTCTCTCAAGGTTCTGGAGGCTCCAGGTCAAGATACTGGGAGGGTTGGCTCTTCCTGAGAGCTGTGAGGGGAATCCGTCTCATGCCCCTTTCTAACTGCTGGCTGCCTCAGGTTCTTGGCTTGTAGGTAGTATTCTCTCTGGGTCTTCATTTGGTCTTCCCATCATGCTGGTGTCTTTGTGTTCAAATTTCCTCTTGTTTTTTTTTTTTTTCTATTTTTTTTGTTACTCTTTATTTTTGAGAGAGAGAGAGAGAGAGAGAGAGAGAGAAAGAGAGAGACATACACACACAATCTGGAGCAGGCTCCAGGCTCTGAGCTGTCAGCACAGAGCCCCACGCAGAGGGCTTTTTTTTTTTTTTTTAATTAAAAAAAAAACTTTTAAAAAATGTTTCTTTTTGAAAGAGAGCACACCAGTGGGGGAAGGACAGAAATGGAGACCCAAGATCTGAAGTAGGCTCCAGGCTCTGAGCTATGAGTACAGAGCCTGATACAGGGCTTGAACCCACAAACTGTGAGATCATGACCTGAGTCTAAATTGGACTGAATGCTAAAATCTCTTCTCCTTATAATGATATGATCCTATTAACTTACAGTCTATCCTAATTACCTCATCTTATCTTGAACATCTGCAAAGACTGTATTTCCAAGTAAGATCCCATTTATAGGTACTGGTGGTCAGGACATTGACATCTTTTTTAGAAGACCTTATTTAAACCATAACAAAAGTATCTTTTCAGACAGGATCTCTTTCAGAAACTGTCAACAAAGATAAAGGCAGTATCATGAATGATTCTGTAGTCTTAAATGGCTATTATTGGCATTTTTGTGTGTTTGTGTCCATTGATTTGTGTAAACCCAGTAGGAATCTTTAAAAAAAATTTTTTTTAAACATTCATTTTTGAGAGACACAGAGAGACAGGGGAGGGGCAGAGAGAGAGGGAGACACAGAATCCTAAGTGGGCTCCAGGCTCTGAGCTGTCAGCACAGAGCCTGATGTGGGGCCTGAACTCATGAACCGCGAGATCATGACCCGAGCTGAAGTTGGACACTTAACCGACTGAGCCACCCAGTCACCCCTATTCCAATAGGAATCTTGATCATGAGTGTCCTTGGAATAGATATCCCTTCTCTAGCCAGGTGTCGAGGGCTTTTGACTCGTCAGTCTTTGCTTCCTGGACCCAGAATACTGCTGGGAATCCAGATGCTCTCTGGATTTGATGCTCTCATCAAATAAATGTTCTTTGAATGAACAACCATAGACCCATCATCACAGAGGTGGATATGTAGCTTCACTTCAGCCAGGAAATCCCACTGCAGTGGGCAGTGGAGTGGAAATATTACCTGAGTGACAGGGCTACGTAAATTTTCTTTTACCATCCTGAGGATTTTGATCAAAATTATATAATATTCCAAGAAAGAAATACTCCTAATGTTCCAATAATTTTTTTAAAAGCTCATTTATTTTGAGAGAGTGAGCATAGGAGCAGAGCAAGGGCAGAGAGAGAGGTGAGATAGCGTCCCAAGCAC
The DNA here is from genome assembly GCF_018350155.1 of Leopardus geoffroyi. NCBI lineage: Eukaryota > Metazoa > Chordata > Mammalia > Carnivora > Felidae > Leopardus > Leopardus geoffroyi. The sequence goes on along the minus strand of NC_059342.1, from coordinate 10,140,747 downwards.
GCTCTGCGTTAGCAGCACAGAGCCTGACGTGGGGCTCAAACCCACAGAGCTGTGAGATCACGACTTGAGCTGAAATCAAGAGTCAGACGTTGAACTGACTGAGCCACACAGGTGCCCCACGTTCCCATAATTTTATCAAAGATAGTAGGCTATTTTTGGGTCTCTAATTGAAATAGAAAATTCAAGAAAATTAAAGCCTGGATGGGACAAGTACAGGAAGACAACTGGCTTTTTCTGGGCCCACTTTCTTTCCAAGTAAGCCCTTGAAATTTTTCTTTTGCCCCTTTCCAATTTTTCTTTTCTTTGGTTCTTTTTTCCCTTGTTTCCTTTGCCTTCCATGTGCAGATGGTGGTGTCTTCCCCAATAATGCTTTCAGACTCCACGGGACAAGCACAACAAACACGGGGATGCAGTGGGCTTTGCTGGTGGGCTGGATTTGCTTTGAGCAAGTTGGGGCCCTTTTCAGAGTCCTGATTCCTGGAGGGATCTGTGCTGTTGGGGAATAGACAGCCCTCAGGGAGGCAGTAGTTGTGAAGGGGTGCAGATGGCTTTTCCTGATTCCTGCTCAAAATGGACCTAATGTGCTTCTCTGTGATGGTGCAATGACTTTCTGTGGCTGATCTTTTAACAAATCCAATGGGACCCTTATGCCCTTAAGAAATTCTATACTTATCATAATGAAATGGCTTTTCAGTATTTTTTGTTGTCTAGCCCTGACCTCTCCTGTGTGCCCCCTGCTCTTCCTAGACCTGTAAGAATCAGATCTCGATTTTGTTTCGATGGTAGCTAGTCTCACAAGGTGAGCCCCAGTGAATCATGCCTCCCAGCATGGGAATGCTTCTATCTCCTGGAAAGCTTGCTTATGGGATACTTCCTCTGGGAGCCCAGCTGCCATGTTAGGAGAACCCCGAGTACCTTGAAGAGATCGTGTGCAGTTGTGCTGGCTGGTAACCAGGCTCCATGGCCAGCATGTGGGGGACCCATCTTAGAAGTCAATCCACTCTGCCTTCACATGACTTCGGCCCAAGCTGACCTCTGACTGCTCCAGAGGCCCTGAGTGACAAGTGCCCTGCTGAGCCCAGTCAAGCCTTAGATAGGTGAGAGATCATAAACTCTTTTTAAGCCACTGAGCTGAGGAGTCATTGGTACAGCAGTTGATGACAGGAGCACCTCTCCTTCTGGCCATGCAGCCTGGGTGCATGACTTATCCAGTGTGCACAGACATGGCCTGTCAGGCACTCTATCTTGATTTCCTATCTGGAGCAGTTGGTGTCAAGGTGGGGGGACAGTGGAGAGCTGAGGGAAGCGTGGTGGCTGTAGCAGTATCTGGTGTCCAGAGCAAGGACAGCAGTGGGGCCAGCTGCATTGGGTAGTGGCAGGCACCAGCAGCAGTCTTCTGCCCTGAGCGTTCCCTCCTATTTTTTTGATCCTGACTGTTTCCAATTCCTGAGCGTTCTCTTAGCCACCCTTTATCCTATCTCTTCTCCTCTTGTCATCCAGGGTCAGTTTCTTTTATGTGCTGCTGGCAACCTTAATGGATAGTCATGTTAATCTTTGTTGTCCTGTTGGGAAGTGACTGTAGAAGTAGAAACATAGTCTTTCAAATCGAGAGTGTTGTCACCTGTGGGGGCAGATTTGATGTTTACAAGTGACTTAATAATATTGGGAGGAGGCATTCTGTTTGAATGAGGGAGAAAACACTGAGCCTCCTAAGACTCAAGAGATGTGTGTTGTAGTCTCGGAACTGCCCCTAATTCTTTGTGTTGGTCTTGAGGATGTTGCTTCCTCCCTCTGGGTCTTGGTTTCCTCATCTTGACGATGTGAGTTGGGTGACACTAGGTAATCCCTAATGCTACCTTCAGCCTGGAGGGTTTCCATGGTTGCCTTGCTCAGATGAAGCAGATGTTTCTTCTAAACATGATCCAGAAGAGGGGATTCATAGAATCCACTGTGGAACCTACAAGCCTCAGGATGACCTGAGGGAACTGAGCAGGGCAGATTATAGATGCTAAGAAATGTTTAAAAAATTTTTAAATTTATTATCATAATCTCTCCACCCAGCTTAGGGCTCAAACTCAGGACCCTAATATGAAGAGCTGCACACTCCTCTGAGCGAGTCAGCCAGGAGACCCTACTAGATGCTAACAAATGTTTTTGAATGAACAGCTGAGTGGTACTAGCTTGGGTGCTGGAGGTTAAAGATGAGTAAATGATGATTCCAGAGAGGCAGAGACAAATTATAACACAGTGTGACAACGGTTATATTAAAGTCTTTGGCAAGAGCTTTGGTGACAGGAGGACACAAAAGCTAACTGCCTGAGAGTGGGGTGTGTGTGTGTGTGTGTGTGTGCATACACGTGTACACGTATTCTTGGGAGGGAAGTTAAGGGAAGTCCTCACAGAGAAGTATAAACCTTTATGCTGAAGAAGTTGAGGAAGGGAACTTCAGGAAGAGAGAACAAGAGTGAGAAAGCCCCAGAGACCATGGAGATGTTGGGAGAGCGGTCATCAGTTGTCTGTGCCTGGACTGCGGAAATTCTGGCAGAATGGAGGTGGGAGGCAGTGAGAGGTGAGTGAGGCAGGGATTGGATCACAAGGGGCATCCTAGAATAGGTTGTGGAGGTTAGACCCTGTCCTGTGGGCAAAAAAGCCATGGAAGTTTTTTAGTTTATTTGTTTTGAGAGAGAGAGTGAGCACAAGCGAGGGAAGGGCAGAGAGAGGGAGAGAGAGAATCCCAAGCAGGCCCCATGCTGTCAGTGTGGAGCCTGCCCTCAAGAACCTTGAGATCATGACCTGAGCCGAAATCCAGAGTTGGACGCTTAACCGACTGAGCCACCCAGGTGCTCCGAAGCCATAGAAGTTTGTAATGCTGCATGGCATTGAATCAGATTGCAACCCCAGGGCTGATCTTTTGTGAGGATGCTAGCAGCCTGGGGAAGGCTCTTCTCTCCTTGTAGTCAGAAGAAAGGATACTTTTTTGGGCTATGTCTGGACAGATGTTTGTGAAATGGCCTATATAAGCCTCTTCAAGGAGCCAGAGTTCAACTTCTGAAGTTCCAAGGGATTAAGGAGCTTCAAGGAACAAGATCCCCAAGGTCTGTTGCGACAGGTACATACTTTACTTGCTCTTTGTGGGGGTGAGACTAAGAAGAGCATGAATGAAAGTATCAAATACTCTAAAGACCATGTGGATTAAGTTGGTGAAAAGAGAAATACTTCTCCCTCATAGGTTAATAATGTCATCGTTGAAGAAATTAGAAACCTTACCAGGAGGTGTTTGAATACTTAAATGTCCACATCTACGTGGTCAAAGGTGATACAAGACATGTTTTCTTATCTCAGTGCAGTGACATCTTAAAAGGCTTTCTTTGTTAAATTGAAAGTTGCATATCACATTATTCTCTGACTACAGTTGTCTCTTGATTCACTGTATCTGTACAGTGAAGTTGATAGAAGGCAAGACAGCACACTTTTAAGTCCTAAGCTATGGTTATTGGACAAGAATCCTGACAATGTGAGACTAATCTCTTCTGATTGGTGCCGTACTGATAGGGGCTGACAACATAAACCCATGCTGGAAAATTCTAATCCATCACCTGGCACAAGACACATTGTACCTTGGGGCTTATGGGAAAAGAATCCATTTGCATTTGTTTCAAAGTGAGTTTTTCTAGGCGCATGAATGTCCCAACTTGACATCATCTTTTTTTTTTTAATTTTTTTTTTCCAACGTTTATTTATTTTTTGGGGACAGAGAGAGACAGAGCATGAACGGGGGAGGGGCAGAGAGAGAGGGAGACACAGAATCGGAAACAGGCTCCAGGCTCTGAGCCATCAGCCCAGAGCCCGACGCGGGGCTTGAACTCACGGACCGCGAGATGGTGACCTGGCTGAAGTCGGACGCTTAACCGACTGCGCCACCCAGGCGCCCCGACATCATCTTTTTATAAGAAGGAATCACAACAGGCAATCTGGAAATTAAAGAAGCAGCAACACGTTCCTGTGGAAGAGTCTGCACTTTCTGTCAGACCACAGTTACCCTTACAGTCTTTGAATTTCCTGTGTTACCTTTTAGGACTTCATCTCCTTCACGTGGAAAGATCTGGCCCTGGGTAAACATCTTGATGAAATGGTCTTTTACCAGAATAATCGAATTCTCCTTTTACTTTTATTAAAAAAAATTTTTTTTTCAAGTTTATTTATTTTGAGAGAGACAGAGACAGCACAGGTGGGGAAAGGGCAGAGAGGAAGAGAGAGAGAATCCCAAGCAGGCTCTGCACTGTCTGCACAGAGCCTGACTTGGGGCTTGAACTCATGAAACCAGGAGTTCATGACCTGAGCCAAAACCAAGAGTTGGGCACTTAACCAACTGTGCCATCCAGGTGCCCCTCCCATTCCCCTTTTAAACTGTTCTTGGTTTCTTGGTGGAAAATGAAAAAAGAGATTAGTTACAGAATAGCGACAAGTTCTCCTAATATTAAGCCCTGTTGTGCGGGATTAGGGGTCTGTGTTCTTGACCATTCCATGATGCTGCTCTGACATTATGTTTAACTCCTGAATGCTGAATGAGAGAATGTGTGCAGCAGCACAATAGTACTTGGGATATCTGGTACTCTCTATTCTGCTCCGGGCATCCGTTTGCCTCAAATGGATGGAGAAGTCATGGCTGAGGTGCTAAGAGAGAGAGCACTTCCGCAGTGATCCCTGGCTGTGGGGTGCTGTTGTGTGTGCCTCTGCTGAGCACCTACTACGTTTTGGGACATAAAAAGTGAATAAACTATAGGCTTGGCCTCCAAATTTCTTAGGCTCATGGAGAAAACAGACAGGCAAACTGAAATAAAGTGTGATACTATGGTATTAGAAGTATGCCTGAGATATATGGAGGTGCCAGTGAGAGTGTAACCAGCTGCCTAGTGCAGCGCAGGCAGGAAAGACTTCCCAGGAGAGGTGATGCCCTCAAGGGTTTTGATGGATGATTGGCGGTAATTATTTCTTTGGGTTTGTGCTCTGTAGGCGCAGTCATTGGGACAAAAGAGTGTGTGCTGGAGGCTCGGAGTGGTGGCTCGCTCTTGGTCCTGCGTCTCACAGCCTGCTACCCTGTCTCCCTAAAAGGGAATGATCTTGGCCGCCCGCCTCCCACCTCTTGGTTCGGTGGCCTGCCTGGCTCCCCTCTGCCTCCCCCGCCAGTCAGGGACCTGTGAGTGTAGGTGCTGCAAATGTTTGGGTAAGTGCACGTGCCCTACTGCATATTGGAGTAGGGCATAATGGTGGCCATCCCTGCCCTGATGTGGCAGCAGCACAGTGCATTTTCCAGGTCACTTGGTGGGAGTGAACCTCTTGACCACCCTGAGCCAGACACCTAGTATATCCTGGCCCCAGGGGTTGCCCAGCTACCGTGGTTTGGGGTTGCAGGTTGTGGGAAGGGAGAATGCCTGGTTTGACTTCCCTGTACTGTGGCACTTCAGTCCTGTGCTGGTGGAAGGGAAAACTGGCAGCCAGAGGCTGCACCTGCTCGTAGTCACCCTGGTGCCTGTGTGAGCTTGAACTCTCCCTGTCTAAGGAGCATGACCTTAAATAGCAAATAGCATCATGCCAGGTCAAGGGAAAGACCATGGAAAGAAGATGTTTATTTTAGAAATGTTAATGGATTTTCTTCTCTCTTCTCTCCCATTTTATTTTTTTAAACAAGGAACATAACATTTTCACTTTGCACTGGGTCTCAAAAATTCTGTAGCCAGTCCTAGGCTTGGGAGAAGGGATGAATGAATGGATGGATGAATTAATGAATGAATAAAGACACCAAGCCCTTTTGTAGACCCCAAGCCACCACATCCTTGCGTCCCCTGTTTGGGTGTTAGACTTCCTGTAAAGTAATATCACTTAAGTCCGTTTTCTCTTTATGGACAATTAAGGTTCAGAACCATGATTCCAATTCCCCTGGAAAACTGATGAGAGTGCCAATATCAGAGGTTCCAGCTCCAGGGTTTGCCCTGCTGTTAACATTGGAGACACCTGCTCATATGTAATCCTCCATGACCAGAGTGATATAACAAATGCAAGGTTAATGCAGAGGGAAAGAGGGATTGTTGATTTATTGATCAGGAATGTGTTAAATTGTACCCTAGTGGCCTAGAAGAGTTAATACATCTTCCAAAGCAGGTAATTGGCCAACAACTGAGAGAAAAGAATATAGGGTCATAAGACATGAGTGCTAGAGTGGGTGGTGGTGGAAGGGTCTTTGAGCTTATGTCACTCAACTCTTAACAGACAATGAAACTGAGACCTGAGAGGTGAAATGACTCCTGCAAAGTCACAAAGTTACTTGCTTCCAGAGCTGGCCTTGAATCAAATTGCCTGACCTCAAGGCCAATGCTGGTTTTTCTTGCCCCTGAGCCCCATTACTAATAAAAGTGACTATAAATCTTGTGGCAAAGAATTGATTTGTTATTTATATAGCATTTGGTATTTGCAACTTGAGAGTAGTATGTTTTTCTCTTCAGACCAATGATTGTGAGGATGAAGTTTATTAAGAAGTGTGGAAAATTGGTTCCCCATCAGCAGGGTTTCCTAGCCTGGATCTGAAAATGACCAGGAAAAAATCCAGCTTCCTTGTCATGAAATGTGATGGTCTCAGATTTGTAGAGGCAGCACCATGTTGACACAATGAGATTAGGCATTGCTTGAGGTAGGATGCAAAGAATTTGTCTGGGCCAGGTAAGAGCTGAGAACCTCAAGTACTTTCCTGGAATACTAATGTAAGGAAGAAAACGTTCTGGCAGATTGCTCCTTTCCAGTATGGCATATTGATTTTAATCTGGAGTGGTGTTGCATGCTGTTCAGGGCAAATATTTTTCCCCATTGGATCAAAATAAATCTTTGTAACTGTGAGAAAACTTAAGAAACTGCAATGGAAGAAGGTAGGTGGATGGCTAGGTGATAAAGTGAGATGTAATGGAGTGGGTTGTTTGTCTGAAGAGTGAGTGACCTTCTCCCCACCAACTGTGTCATTAATAAGTCCCTAACCACTTCTGGGATCTTGAATGAGGTACATCAACTTGCTGAGACCTAAGAGTATTCTTTAATTGTTGAGCTCCTTTCTGGGATGAGCTTTGGAAGGAACTACATGTCATACTCTGAGTATCCCAACTAGGACTTTTGAGGTTGGCTAGTTGGATTTTGACCCCCCACTGACTGCTTGCTGATCCTTCTCCATTTAGTGCCTTGACTGTATCTATCGTACCCTAGATAGAGTTTTGTAACATACAGGAGGCTTTGGGTCCTGTGGATCAAATTCCTCATTCTATAGATGGGGAGACTGGTAACCAAAGAAGTTTTCATTTACTCCGAGTGACCCAGTTTGTTAGTGGCACTTTTGGGAGTAGAACCCATGTTGATTCTCACTATGCTGTGATACCTGGATGGATGCCTGTAACATAAATTATAAGTTCAGGAGAAACTATTGAAATAGCAAACTTGGCTTTCAGGAATAGGATTTCAAACCATGCATTGGAAGGCTATTTCCAATGGTTTCCCATGAACCTCACAGCCATAATAACCTTTAAGACCATGTCCTGAAATTGCTGTGGATAAGAAATGGACAAGTGGCTTGGTTTAGTGATTTTTTTTTTCAGTTAATAGGAGGAAGGACAGGACCTTGTGTTACTCACTCTTAATATCCCAGTTGCCTTGCATAGTGTCCAGCGTAAAGTAGTTGCTGAGAGGGTCATGGACTTCCTGGGTAGGTCAGCCGAAACTCTTACACCATCTCTTCTCTAACAATTTAAATGAGAGTAAAGAGAACATCATAGAAAAGATGGACTTTATGCTTTCTGATATTGCAGAATTCATATAACTGTTCTGAATCTGATTTTTGTTATCTGTAGAATAAGAGTCGGACTAGATCACTGTTTCTTTCTTGTGCTAACATTACATGATCTCCCAAAATGAAAACTTTTCAGTAATAATTTTCATGGAGACATTGCATGTATGTATGAGTGTTTGGCTTGCTCTATAGACATAATATATGGGAAGGTGGTTTTTTAGTTCCCCGTATCAGAAGCTCCTGAGTTTAAATGGCTCCTATAGATTCCTCTTTTCCTCTTGGCCTATTGAACAACAGTAACAATAGCACCATAAAAATCAAAAGCTTTTTGGTGGCTTATAGGGGGGAAAATTAACTGTAAATTAAAGTAAAACTTGAGGATGGTATTTGTTAGAAAGGTATATTATGTCTCTTTATTTGAAAACCCCATGACTTCTCTTTCTGCCATAAACCACTTTGCAGTGACAACCAAGATTCCATATTGCTCATTGTGCTAACACTGAAGATAGTGTAACTTGCATTCAGGGTCTTGGATTAGGCTCAGGCTCCCAGAATTGATTTATAACTTGAGGTGAAACCATGAAACCACGTGGACTTTTGTCTGAGAATCAGTATGACCAATTGCACCTGTATTCCTCAAAGCAAACACTACTAAAATGTCAACTCAGCATATTTTTACTCTCAGTAGTATTCAAAAGATATTAATCATGTACGGCTCTGTGGGAAGAATTCATTTAAAGGGAATTGACAATACTGATGTCTCTCCAAAGTCCAAGCAATAGGGGTTCAAGAATCAGAGACTATTCAGAGTGGGAAGAGACCATTTAATTCAACCTTCTTATTTTATAGATGAGAAAATTGAAGCCCAGGGAAGTTCAAAGACTTGCTTAAGGGCACACAGCTAATCTGAAACATAGTCAGGACCGAAACCCGGCTCCCCACTCCTGTTCTAGTACTCTTCACGTCCTGAAATCCTCTGTGTCACCGTTACTTCAACCCTAAGGTTTGTCTGCAATTGCCTCTTTCCTAAATTCTGGGGGATGTGTTGAGCATTTCATGTGCTTCAAGTCATTTAATCCTCAAAGGAGTGCATTTTACCATTGAGGAAAGTGGCCTTAGGGTGGGTTCCTGACATGTTAGGGTCACATAGCTACTAGGTGGTGGGACCAGGATAGAAATTCAGGCAAGTTAATTAATAACTCTAGCATGAGCTACAGTATATAGGACACTGAGTTAAATTTGAGCCTCAGATAAGCAACATGTAATTTTTCCTTTAGTACAAGTATGACCAAATATTGCATGGCTCAATTAAAACAGACATTCTGTGTTTTCATTTGCTAAATGTCGCTACTTTAGCCCAGTCTGTCCCAAGGTGCTCTGTCCCGTGGTTGTTTCACCTCCTTGGCTTTGGGAAGAAGTACTCTGGGATCATTTTTCTGTCTCCACTGATCTGAACCTATCACATCTTGAAATTAACAGCATCCTTTGTCACTAGTTTATATTTTGTTTTCTTAAGGTCAGAGATCTAAGTCCAGTGGGAGCTTGGTATTGAAAGGAGAACCCATGGGGAGTAATATGGGATAGAATGTTTCTGGGGATAAGATTTCACAAGTACTGGTCATAGTACTAAGGACAGTTGAGTGAGCAGTGTTGTAAATTGAGTGATTTTTTTCCTTGGTATGATTTCTGTTGGTTCGTGTTATTCAAAGGCAATTACTTTTCCCTCTTGTTTTTTCCAAGATAACACTATTTAGTATGCCATTGACCTATTATTTCAGCTTTAATCCAGGACACAGAGCTAGAAGAGTCAGTATAACCAAAATCAGTATAATTATACACTAATGGCAGACTCTGATCCTTTACTGAGTCCTGAGGAATGCATTTTTCCAAATGGGGGGAAGAGAATTTTCTCCTGATCTCTTTTCAAGTCTACCCTGTACTGACATCTACAGTGAGTCAGGAGCCAATGCAAATGTGTCCTAAGATATAGAGAGATTTCACAATTAGAAACTTCTTGATGTAATTCACTGTTTTTCCCCCACAGTAGATAGAAAATAAGCATTTGTTAAAATTCAGCACTCAATCCCATTAAAACAAATACCCAGTAATCTAAGAGTAGAAGGAATGTTACTTGGAAAAAAGGAACCTATGAGAAATCTGCAGTCAGCAACACACTTAATGAAATAATAGAAACCCTGTCATTAAAGTCAAGAATAAGGTAAGGATTGAACATTTTTGTGGAGATACCAGTCAGTGAAATGGGTGGGGGGAAAAAGTAAGATGAAAACTACATGTACAGATCAGCCAATTATATAGCAAGAAGATCGTGGACAATCAATTAGCAATTACTACAATTAATAAGAGGAAGTTCAAGATGTCAAACTGGTACCATTCTTACATTTTAACTATAATAAAGAAGCAGAAAAAAAAAACATTCAAAGCAGCAAAAAAAAAAAAAAAAATCCCTCACAAATCTTGCCATAAACTGGAAATGTAAGGCTTGCATGAAGAAAATGGTACAATTGTCTAGAAAGAAAAAAAAGCCTTGGATAAAACAAACGTACATTTTCAGATGAGAATATTACATAGATATAGATACACTTTTTGTCCAAAGTAAGCCTCAAAATACCAAAAATCCCCAAGAGGGTTCATGTAATACTAAGACCTGACATAAGAAAACTTGTACAAATTACCAGGAAAAATAAACCAACAGTTCAGGTGATAAGGTAAATTAAAAGTAACAATGAGGTACCTATCATGTAGTTATCAGATAATGACAGTGTGGGTGAAAGGGGGAATTATCTACAGTTTTTGGAACTATAAACTGGGATATATCCTTTTTGGAATTCAACTTGACTGGGGTTATTAAGATTTAAATGAGTGAGAAAAACTAGTTATTCCTATACAAAAGAATGAAATTGGACCCCTATGTTATACTACTCAAAGTTACTTTAAATCATTTAAAGACTTAAACGTAAGACTTGAAAAAATAAAACCTCAGAAAATATAGGGAGAAAGCTCCTTGACGTTGGCCTTGGCAATGATTCTTGGGTATGACACCAAAAGCAAAAAAAAAAAAAAAAAAAAAAAAAAAAGAGGTGGAGTGTATTAAACTAAAAAGCATCTGTAAGGAGTGAACCAGATAAAGAGGCAACCTGTAAAATGGGAAAATTTTATCTGGTAAGGGGTTAATATCCAAAATAGGTAAGGAACCCGTGTACAACTCGATAGCAACACCAACAAAAACCAACTCAGATGATCCAATGAAAATGAGCAGAAGACTTGAATAGACATTTTTTTCCAAAAAGATCACCGCCAGGTATATGAAAAAGTGCTCAACATCCAACTCATCGAGGAAATGCAAGTCAAAATCATAGGGAGACAGTACCTCATACCTGTTAGGACAACCTCTAAGAGAAATACTCCAGATGAGTGCTGGTGAGGGTAGGGAGAAAAGGGAACCCTTGTCCCTTACTGGGAATGTAAACTGGTGTAGCCATTTTGGAAAGAGCGTAGAGGCTCCTCAAAAAAACAGACAAAACAAACAAACAAAAAACCTACCACATCATCCAACAATCCCACCTCTGTGTATATATCCAGAGGAAATGAAAACTGGACCTTGAAGAGGTCCCCATGCCTGTGTTGATCACAGCATCCTTCACGACAGCCAAGATACGGAAACAACCTTAGTGTTCATCAACAGATGAATGGATAAAGAAGATGGGGTAAATATATACAATGGAATATTATCCAGGCATAGGAAGATGAAATCCTGCCTTTTGTGACAACATAAAAGACGGGCCTTGGGGAGGTTATACTAAGTGAAATGTTAGAGAAAAGCAAGTACTGTATGAGGTCATTTATAATGTGGAATCTAGGGGGAAAAATGCATAGAAACAGTAAAGGGGTGGTTGCCGGGGGCCAAGGGTGGGGGATATGGGGAGATGTTGATGACAAGGTACAAAGTTGTAGTTATGAGATGAGTAAGTTCTGGGGACCTAATATACAGTATGGTGACATAGTTAATAGTGCATTGAATATTTGAAAGTTGCTAAGTGTAGATCTTACCTATTCTAATGACAAAGATTGTAATTCTTTGAGAATGATGTGTTGTTATAGTCATTTCACAAGCTATCATGTCCTATACCTTAAACTTAGTGTCTTGTGTCAATTATATCTCAAAGCTGGGGAAAAACTCAATGTAAAAAATCTTGTTTTAAGAATAAAATGTGTGAGAAAAAAGCGTGAGGTAGTTGACAAGTATAATGGCATTTGGAAAATAAATGTACATAAATATATGCAGTGTCTGAATAAGTATACATAAACAAACAGATTGGTAGAAAAAATGTGGAAGGTACATTCTAACTTGTGTATGGTTTTTATGATTTTGAGATGAAGAGTCTAAAGTGATGGGGGGCCCAGGATTTTTTTTTTTTGTATATTTCAATATTTGATTTTTTTTTGTCTTAAAAATATTTAAAACAGTGGAACTCAAAATGAAGTCCCATTTTAACATTTGTAGTTTCAAAGGTTGGACAGGTGAATCAAGGGGAATAAAATGAACAGGTGGCTAGTTTGTTTTAAAAATCTTAAGTCCTTGAAAAATAAGCAAAGCATGAAGAATAAGCCTGTTTTTAAGCAGTGACCATCTATTTGATATCCAATTTATCTCTTTAGTTGACAACTTCTTACCAGGGCTTGGAAAATGAACTGGGTCTTCATGGATTCTGCTAGAAGCAGAGGGAAGAGGAATCCGTTTCCCACAAACTCTTGGTGAACCTTGTATAATACTGGCTATTCTGCAGGTTGAGGGAGATGTGACTTCCATTTGTCTTTTGTATTCTAAATATTTTCTGTGATTTAAAGCATTCATTGCTTCCTTTTGCTGTCAAGGAAATGAAGGAAACACATTTCAGTAGCACTTTCCTGAATGTACTTATCTCTAGCTACTGCTATAAATATGTAGTAATCATATTCTCCCGGTGTCCAATAAATCAAGATCTTTGGCCAGAACTTTACTTGTGTCCTGTGAAGGAATAGTCTCCTCCCCAAGTTAAATTGTGAATTCTATGGTTGCTTCCTTCCCTAGGGACAGAAAGTAACTAAAGGTAGATGTGTTTTTGAAAAATGCTAATTTCATGGCTTGATTTACACCAGGCTGTGGAACATCTGTGACTGGAGGCTGCAATTATGTTTGAGAGTCACTTGCTGAACACCAAAAATGAGCCAGGCACTGTTTTTGGTGTAGAGGTACATCAAAAAACTAGTCATGATTACTGTCTTTAGGAAGCCCAAAGACCCTAGAGAAAGAAGCTATATTTGGGTCAATTCGGAGGGGTCGCAATGAGTGGGCGTAAAAGGATAAGTCGGCTAATTTAAAACGCAAGAATTTGATTTTAAACTTGGTGTATTTTATGGCTTTAGGCAATTAAATTGCTAGAATGACATTGTTCCTGTTGAGGTCTTACATCTTTTTTGAGATTTTATTGATTTGAACTCTGGGCACCACACAAGGTCTTTGAGCACAATACTTTAATGTCTGTAATTCCCTCTCCACCACCATCCCTAGGTTTTCCTGAGAAAAATCCCTCTTAAACTATATGCAGAGAGTCCATTAAAAAACAGATTATCAGAAACTATGTGATAAGGGTGCAAATCATACTTAATACATGAGCTGAGCACATTTATGACAGGTATTCTCAGTATGCACCAGACTCGCCTGGAAAATCATGATTCTGATTGGCAGGCTTCATTCCCCAAGTTTCTGATTCAGTAGAGAATGGGCATGAAAGCAACTTCTGGAGGAATGCTTATCTTGCTGGTCTGGGGACCACAGTTTGAGAGCCATAACCTTAAGGCAAGCTGTCTCAAAGAGAAGACTGGTGTTTGTTTTGTTTTTTAAAGAAAGAAAGCAAATAGTCTGATGCTGTTCAGTCCACTTTAAATTTTGTGCCGTGAGGATCATACACAGTCAACTTGGCATCTTCCTTCTCAAGACACAAATGTAGTTCATGGTTGTATGTGCAGGTTCTGACAGCCTTGATCTTGGCTCTGATCCTCACCAGCTCTATTCACCTGTGGACATTAACTCGTCCTTTCTGTGTCTCAGTTTCCTTGTTCGTGAACTATAATAGTACTTATGTCAGAGGTACTTGTGAAGATGAGATGAATTATGTGGGCGAACCATCTGAGAAGAGGGCGTTCACATGATAAACACTTGATGAGTAGTAGCTGGGGGTGTTCGTATACCAAAGCTGGGTTTTGCTGTGCAGAATGATCCAGAGGTTTTAGGTCTTAAATTTTAGCCGAATGCTTGTACTTGGTGTAGGCAAAGCTTTAGTTATTATTCTTCCACATTGATTAGGATCTAGCTGTATATTTCAACATGATGGTGAAATCCCTTTTAACACCTTTTTATTCCAATACACATTGCTGTGGAGCCACAGGGCCACTGAGGATCTTAGAGGGTCACGTCTGCAAACCTTTCTGAAACCCTCTTGGGGGCAGGTTTGTACAGGGTCTCCATTTTCCCAAATCATTATCCTGTTGAGAATCCTTTGCTTTCTGTGTATCTGCTTAGAGTCCAAGGAACTGCTTTTCAACTGCAACTGAAGTTTAACATTTCCTAACTTGGTGGTCATTTTGTCCAAGAATTGAAAACATTTTATTGTTTTTAAATCACTCCAGGGTGGTTTTTGAATGCTTGGAGGGGAAGAATGTTTTAAAATGGAGGTTTTATTATTTTTCAGGTGTTGTGAGGCTAACAGCTCAGGAGATGACTGAAAACATGGTTCCCCACTGTTCCCAAAAGGAGGAAGCTTGCCACTCCCTGCAGGGATACTTTGGGAGACACCCAAATTGGCCAGGGGGGCAGAAGGAGCAAGGAAACACTCTTTACTGTTGGTTCCATGGGCAAGGCAAGGCAGCACAGTGAACAGGCTTAGGATTGGTGAGTTGGGGGAGTTTCTTTCCAGATATTGAGACCCCAGATGCCAGAGCAGCAAGAATACAGAGAACAAGAATATGTAGTTAATAGAAAGAGGGCATTGCCATTTGGCGACGAGGCTGGCTAGGTGACTCATACCAGGTCACCAGTGTCCTGCATGTTTGCTTGCTAAATTGGGCAGCCTGACTTTTGAGTCTACAGTCTATTCAGAAAATGAAGTATTGGTTGAATGAATGGGTCCATAAATCCCATTTCGGATAGAAGAATTTTGTTTCCTCCGTGCTTTAATTCCATTCTGATGTGAAACTGACCTTTAATATTTCATTCTCATTTGTGTATCTGTTCTTCTAAGCCTGTTGACTCTTGTGGTTCTTGGTCCATATACTCTTTGTTCTTTCATGTTTGAGGCAACTCCCCAACTTCCACAACCAGATCCCGAGCCCCAGTTAGGACTGGGGAGCTTGAGGAGCTGCCAGGACTACACAGAAGTCTTAGCACCAACTGAGTCCTGTGGGTGGATGATCTCTCAGTAACCGACCCAACACCCAGATCCTCTAAAGCCAAGGACTGAATTTCTCCTTGCAGAAGTCATTATAAATATCTATGTTTCCAGATAGACCTTGTCCAACCTCAGTTATTTTGGGGGTCCATTTATTGGGACTTTAATGTATTTAGAGGAATCCAGAAGAACTTGAGAGCAAGGACTGGGTGTTACCAAAAGAGGGCGCTAATGGCTACAGGACCGTTTCTCAGGGATTCCTGTGTGATTCTCATGTGAAGTCAGGCTGACTGTGCTTTACCTTATGGGATTTCTTAGGGTTTGATCCTTAATTCCTACCACCACCTCTCCCTCCCCCGCCCCTGCCCTGCTTAATTCTCTCTCATGGCATTCCTGTTCATATCCTTTCAGAGTACTAACCCTCAAATTTGAATCACTAGCCAGCCCTCTCACCTGAGCTCCAGATTTACAAACCTGTCTCTTTGGTACCTCTACTTGGAGTTCTTACAGATATTTCAAAGGTAGCATATCCGTTTTGCCCTCCAAATGTCTCTCACCCTGCTAATGTTCTCCAAGATGGAAATCGACAGTAACAATGATCTGGTTGTTCTGGCCTGAAATCCAAAAGTTCTCCTTATTTCTTGGCTTCTCTAAGTCCGCCCAGCTGCAAGTCCTCAAATCAGACTCCAAAAGGTATCTTAAATCTGCCCCCTTAGCTGCACTCCACCATTTCCTTGAGTCTGGTCTCCTGCCATCGTTTGTCTGATTTGTTTTTCCACTTTTATTCCTGTTCTCCCCTAGTCAGTTCTCTCCCCAGCAGCCAAAGTGATATTCTCATTTTGTAGATTATATTGCATCCCTCTTTTGCATAAAATTCTTTATTGGCAACTCCTTCAATGAATTTGGAATAAAATCCAAGTTCCTTACTATGCTAAGACCCTTCATGAGCTGGCCCTTGCTGGACTCCCACAGCCACTCTTGGAGTTTTCACCCATGCCGATCTTGCCTTAACTCCTCAGATATACCACCTGCTTTCCTACTTGAGGGCTTTTGCACATGCTGCACCTTTGTCTGGAATGCCTTCCTTTCACACGGCTAGCTAGCTCTTTCTCATCCTTTGTGCTGCAGCTTAAATGGTACCACCCATGGGAACATGCCCTGACTGATATTTTTTTTTAAAGTTTCTTTCTTTTGAGACAGAGAGAGGAGAGAGAGACAGAGAGTGCTCACATATGTGTGTGCATGTGTGTGTGTGAGCAGGAGACAGGCAGAGAGATAGGGAGAAAGAGAGAATTCCAAGCAGGCTCTATGTAGATGCCAGGCTTCATCTCATGACTGTGAGATCATGACCTGAGCCGAAATAAAGAGTTGGACGTTTAACTGACTGAGTTACCCAGGCGCCCCCCGGCCACGATTTCTAGAGTAGGTTTCTTTCAGTACCTTACTGAAAGGTACTGTTTCCCAAAAATACTGAAGACAATTTAAAATGATTTTGTTTCTTAGTGTTGTTCTCCCCTACTTAGTATAAATGTCTTATCCCACCCCAAATGCACAGAATTGTCACTGAGCTAAACTTCAGTGCCTGGATCTTGTATCTCCTTGCAGTTTCCACCTGCGTACCTCTGCCTGCTTCCTGGATCTTTGCCGAGTAAGCAGTAGCTCTCACCTGTTGGATTCTGAGGTTACTGTATTCCATTGATAATGCTGACCTTTCTGCAACTGGGTCTGCTCCCATTACACAGATAATTTTCCTTGTTGCTCTGGACTGCTGCACTTTTCATGTCCAACTGAGTCGTAGGAAGGGGCAGATAAGATACCTTTATTTTCTTGTTCTATTTGAAATCACCTTCAATTATCTCTGATTGTAGGTAGTTGTCACCATCCCCCCCCCCCCCCTTTTTTTTCCAGCTGGGCAAACTGGTAGAGTGTTAGAGTAGAACTTGAGGTTCCCTTGTCCTTGGAATGTTCAACTTCCATTTTTCTGAGCGGCACTTTTAAAAATAAACTGTCACAAATGTCATCAGTGGCACAATGCAAGCCAGTTTGAACAGGACTTCATGAAGCTAAATGTTAAATAGCAGAGCAAGGAAAGTATATGTTTGTATTTATGCTGCTTTGTTCAAGCCCTGAAGGGGTTTTTGTCATACCTTCCCAATGAGATCATAAACTGGAGAGCAGGAGCTGTATTGTATGATTTGTTTTTCTAGAGCATTGGCGAAAGTGAACTGGTACTCAGTGAACTGCTTGAAGTGAGATACTGGGGAGAGATCCCAATCTGAGATGCAGGACCATGTGTTAGAATGAATGGTCCAGGGGCTCCTGGGTGGCGCAGTCGGTTAAGCGTCCGACTTCAGCCAGGTCACGATCTCGCGGTCCGTGAGTTCGAGCCCCGCGTCGGGCTCTGGGCTGATGGCTCAGAGCCTGGAGCCTGTTTCCGATTCTGTGTCTCCCTCTCTCTCTGCCCCTCCCCCATTCATGCTCTGTCTCTCTCTGTCCCAAAAATAAATAAACGTTGAAAAAAAAAAAAAAAAAGAATGAATGGTCCAAATAGCAAATGGGAGGGGGGGGGGCGCTATGGGTTTGGAAAATATGAGTGGTACGTTACTAAACTGCTGGTTCATGATACCTTTTTAAAGATTTTAAGTCATCTCTCCACCCAACATGGGGCTCGAACTCACAACCCCAAGATGAAGACTCCCATGCCCTACTGACCGAGCCAGCCAGGTGCCCTTCATGAGAATTTTTTTTCATGGGAAAAATGAAATAATTACTTGTACTCCCCCAAGAAGGGATCAGGAAGAACATGGAAGTGCTCAGAATCAATGATGGGACCTGCTGTTAGTAATTCAGAAGGACTTTGCCTGGAGGATCCCTAATTCCTCCCTCTATTTGTGTTCTGCTAGGTATCCTGCTATCTCTGAATCTTTGTCCGGGTTTATCTGGTATTTTTCCTTAAAGCTGCGAGTGGAAGGACAGTTGAGAAAATTGAAAAGTTGAGTGGGGAATTCACTCAGCTTTTGCTAGTACAAGGTCACCCACGTCCTTCATTCTGAGCTTTTAATAGAGTTGGGAGGTCATGCCCTCTTGGGCTTCGGATGGATGGTTGGGTGACCAACTGTCCTGATTTTCCTAGGACTGGTCCAGTGCAAGCACTTACAGACCAATGTCCAGGAAACCTGTCCATTATGGGCAGGTCAGGAATGTTGCTGAACTTCCTGGGTGGAGAACTGGCGGAACTTTGGGGAAAAAGGAGAAGTGGGTGAAATGAACTCCAGTATCTTTCTCTCTAAAGCATCCTCTCACCTGCCCACCCTCCACCCTGTCTCACCTAATGATAAAATATAAGTGAAGTATACATTTTCTAAAAAGGTGCATTTTTCATTGATACCATTCTTCCATGCCTTTGTCCATGACTTGACTTTGCCTGAAAGGTTGTTTCCCCAATTTCCATCTGCTTTGTGAATTCTTAGTTATCTTTAACATCCATCTGAGAAAACTTCTTCTCTCAGAGCCCAAAATGCCCCCTCCTCTCCCCAGAGATTTAGTTACTTTTTTTCTCTGTACTCCCTCACAGGGCACAAATATTAGCATGTGTTTTGGCATCAGGAATCTGAGCTAGTTAACTTGGGTCTGTTTAAATTTGCCCAGCAGCAGGGACCCATTCAGTGAAGATGTGAGGGCAGGGGTGCCTGGGTGGCTCAGTCGGTTAAGCATCTGGCTTCGGCTCAGGTCATGATCTCATGGTTCGTGAGTTCAAGCCCCGCATGGGGCTCTCTGCTGACAGCTCGGAGCCTGGAACCTGCTTGAGATTCTGTGTCTCGCTTTTTCTCTGCCTCTCCCCTGCTCACACTGTCTCTCTCTGTCTCTCAAAAATAAATGTTAAAAAAAAATGTGAGGTCAGAGTTGACCCTTAGAAATACCTGCCTAAAAATCTGCTGCCTTTATGTCTCTGTCCCAGGAGCATCCACTATCCCCTGCTTGATAGTGGTTAGGTGAAGGGGCAGTAAAAGAGTAACTTCATGATAGCTGCTTGGTGGCTGCCAGACATAGAGAAGGCAATTAAATACGAATTTTATGAGACTTCTCTGATAGGGAAGACTTCCCACTGGGCCTCTTATTTGGAGGGCCCTAACAGGAAATTGGTCACTGTAGATTCACATGGCAGGAGAGCTCAGGAAGAATATTTAATGCAGCTCTCTGACATGTGGTTTGAGAGCTCCAGAATCCAGGTACTACTCTGTGAGTCTCCCATTTCAATGGCTCTTATATATGTTGGAATGCAGCATTGGGTTTCCCCAAACTTAGAAGGCAACTGGGACTGATTTCTTGATCTTTGAAGGCAGTGAGCTGCTTCACCATAATAGGAAACAAAAGCCCTCAGCAGCAGGGGTGTCTCTGCCTCCTGCAGCCTTCTACAGACTACCATTGTAGCACTGGTCACATTGGTTTATAACTCGTATTTTGTATCTATGCTTCACATTAAATTTGTGTGCTTCCTGGGCCCCTAACAGATATTAGAAAGTCCCTAACAAACATTAAGCTGTCAGTATATATTTGTTGACTTGAGTGTACAAATTGCCGGTCATTTTGGGGCAATTATGTTCTATATTGTGGGATATGGTCCTAACATGAGCGAAAATCCCTTGAATCCATGTTGGCATCATAAAGAGTGTAAACAGATACACTGTCTTGCAAGAAGTGCAGCACAGATATATTTTTTTCTTTATCTGAGCTAGAACAATTCTTTGCACAAAATGGATTAGCTTGCTTCCATTTTAGGGATATTTGTCCAGGGCATAGGTGGTGTATTTTCAAACATGAGGATTACATGTGGAGCGATGGACAGGTAACCAGAGAGACACGTGGGAGCCAAGGAGGCAACAGCAGATCCCTGTCTCACACTTGCATTCTTACTCTAGGACACGTCAGTGAAAGCAGTTGTAGACAGAATTGAACTTTGAAATTTGCTCCTCTTTGTCTCACTAGCAAGTGAGCTGAAATAGTGGGAGCAAGAAGGCACATAGATCTGCTGAAACTTTCCTGTGGTATTTGCATAAATAAGCATTAAAAATACAATAATTCAATGCGTTTAGCTCAAATACTGCATTACTGTATTAAAAAAATTTTTTTTTAACATTTATTCATTTTTGAGAGAGACAGAGCATGAGCAGGGAAGGAGCAGAGAGAGGGGGAGACACAGAATCTGAAGCAGGCTCCAGGCTCTGAGCTGTTAGCACAGAGCCTGATGCAGGGCTTGAACTCAAGAATTGCAAGGTCATGACCTCAGCCGAAGTCGGATGCTCAACCGACTGAGCCACCCAGGCGCCCCTTGGATTATTGTATTTTTTTAATGTTTATTTATGAGAGAGAGAGAAGGAGGGAGGGAAAGAGAGAGAGAACAAGTCAAGGAGGGGCAGAGAGAGAGGGAGACAGAGGATCCAAAGAGGGCTCTGTGCTGACAGCAGAGAGCCTGATGCGGGGCTGGAACTCACAAACTGTAAGATCCTCACCTGAGCCAAAGTCCGATGCCTAACTGACCAAGCCACCCAGGCGTCCCTGCACTGGATTATTTTTATGAAATCTATTTATATTTGAATAGATCGTATGGTCACTTGTTTGAAAATTTGAAAAGCATATGTTGAGAAGTCCCTTTCTTACCTCTCAGGTACCTAGTTCTCACCAACATAACCAAGGTTACCTAGTTTTGGGGTGTTTTTTTCAGAGGTGTTTTATGCATATGTAATAATTTTTGTTTCAGTAGATTTTTTCCTCCTGTCTTCTTTGGACCTGCTCAGATTCGTCTATCCACCCAACAAATACAATTGAGGGTTTGTAAAATGTGCCAGGCATGGAGCTAGATGTGAGGACAAGGTGATGACTAAAAACAAACCTGTCTCTTGTCCTTATGGGGTTTATAATCTACTTAAGAGGACAGACAATTATAAAATTGTAACAATGAATGGAAAATTAGAACAGTGACAGATTCTATTAAAGGATAGATACTAGGTGCTAAGAGAGCTTGTATTAGGATGATTTGACTTAGTGAGATTGTGCATGGCTTCCCTGAGAGAAATGCAATAGATCTGAAGGGTGAATAGTAGTTAATAAAAAGGGGAAGAAAGAGCATTACTTGGAAAGGGGCAAAAGAAAGTTTCTCTAGCAGGAGAGAAAGGTTGAACGGGTTGCTGGTGAAGGGGCACAGGCAGAAGATGAGGCTGGAGGGGTAGGCAAGTTTTTGACAACAGTGGCATGTTAAAGG
This sequence comes from Leopardus geoffroyi, assembly GCF_018350155.1. Taxonomy (NCBI): domain Eukaryota; kingdom Metazoa; phylum Chordata; class Mammalia; order Carnivora; family Felidae; genus Leopardus; species Leopardus geoffroyi. The sequence goes on along the minus strand of NC_059342.1, from coordinate 10,119,221 downwards.
GTATGTTTTTTCCTAAGAGAGGTGGGAAACCATTAAAAGAGTTAAGCAGTGAATGTGTGACACATTATCAGATATGAAAATACATGTCAATAAAATAAATCTTTCCAGCTGCGATGTGGGTAACCAAGTGGAATTAGTGGAGGGAGGAGGGAACATAGATGGATTGGTTAAAAATCTGCTGCAATAGTCCAGGTGAAAAAGGATGGTCATTGGCACTAGGTTGATGGTGGTAGAGATGAGGAGAAATAGAAGGAATTGAGTGATAACTTTGTATCTGGAAGTGGAATCAGTATGTGGGTAGGAGAGAAAGGTATCAAAGAGAATAGTAGATGTGGTGCTTGAGCAACTGGATAGAAGACACGTCTTTTTTTAATTGTGGGCAATTAGGTTGATTTTGATCCTTTGGATTTTGAAGTACCATTATGATCCTTGGATTTATGCATCTGAGCACAGAAGAGACGTCTGAATTAGACATAAAAACATAGGAGTTATCTGCAAATAGATAAGTTACTCTGTTTGGATGAATGAGATCCTCTAAGAGTGTCAAGTGTGAACAAGATATTTCAACACTTGAGTAACAAATGCTTTCTAGGCAGAGGAGAATGAGTTAGCAAAGGGAGAAAATTAGCATGGGAACAAGAGAAAGAGAATGTTTCAGGAAGGGAAAAGGAGATACCCATAGGATAAATGTTGCTGAGAAGTCAAAGGAGAAGAGGACTGAAAAACCTCATATGGGTTCAGCAAAATAGAGGTCATTGATGACTTCAGACATATTTTTTGGTGGATCATTGAGGCAAAGGATTAGAATGGGTTGAGTTGTGTGTAGAAGGTGAAGAAATGGATGTCAAGAAATACATAAAAGCTTTTAAAAATTAAGTGGCATCAAAGGATATTATTGAGTGATTTGAGCTTTAAAAGATACAGTGGGGAGACTTCCACTTCTGGCATACAATGACATGTGGTCTGTTTGAGACTTACTTTCCTACTTAGGATAGCTAGAAAGGCTGGGCAAGTATTTTTAAATAACTTTTTTAAAGGCCATGTAAATCTATAAGAAAGGCACTGAAATATTCCAGGGCTAGGATCTGGGAAAGAAGCCATCCAGAAGAGTCCGGCATGTGGGACTAATTTTACCCTGGAGGCATTTGCTTATTTCACTTGCTGATAAAGAGCTGAACAGAACTTGTGAGAGATTCATGGGTTTATGATGCCAAAAATTGGATTTGAGTGCCTTTAGAAAGAAAGGGGTCCCCAAATACTGCAATCATTGGGTTAAAGCCACAGAGTGTAGCATTGTTACATGAGTAAGGGTGCACCCAGAAATAGACCAGGCCTTACAGAAAGTGCAGTTTAGTTTTGAATAATCTCGATCCCTGATTGGATTATAGTGATTGAGGATTGTGATGCCCCAACTTCCTTGCCCACCAGGAGAAAGGTAAATGTTCTCCAGGAGGCTGACCTCTGCAAAGGTTCAAGTCATCTCGCTGTTTTTAGTGATCAAAAATAGAGCAAAAACAACCAGGCATAAAAGTAGGCAAGGCCGGACTATAAATGAAGGGAAATAATAGGTAACAGAAACGGCATTTTAGGGCATCAGATAATGAAATCGTCAGACATAGACGTGCGAATAACCATGCTTAAGGAACTAAGATAGAATTGAAAATTTCAGCCAAAGATGAAAAAGAACCAAATAGGAATTCCAGGGATAAAAAATAAGATACTTAAAATGAATGATGCAGTGAATTGAATTTAATGGCAGCTTAAACCAAGCTCAGGAAGAACTTGAGTAAACTCAAAGATAGCTCAGAAAGATCATCCAGATAAACCATGGAGAGACAAAAAGATGAAAAATAAGAGATGAAGAATTACACGGATTATTATGAAAAGATGTCCTATTCCTGAATTTGGAATTCCAAAAGGAGAAGAGAGAGTGAATGCAGCAGGAGAAACATTTAAGAGATAATGGCTGTGAACTTTCCAGATCTAATAAAAAATAGGAAGCCACAGCTTCAAGAAATAGTATGAACACCAAGCAGGGTAAATAAAAAGAAAAGCATGTTTTGACATATTAAAGAAAAACTGCTGGAAACCAAAGACAAAAAAAAAATCTAAAAGGCAGGCAAAAGAAAAAGGTATATTACCATCAGAGGAGCATAATGACAGTTGATTTTTTTTAAAAACAGAAATGGTAAAAAGTGGAGACAGAATGATCTCATTAAAGTACTGCAGGAAAATGCCAACTTAAAATTTTATACTCATTAAAAATGTCTTTCAAAGTTGGAGATATAACATATGCAGTTAAAGTAAATGTCAAGTGTGTAGTAAATAGAGGTAAAGTGTTATAAAGTCATTGCATTGGAGAAGTGGTAAAAGATAGCCAAAGATGCATTGCAATTTCTAACATAATCATTACAACAACAGCAAAAGAATATATAATCAGTTAATGGAGAAGAAGAATGGAATAATACACACTACCTAACTTAATAGAAGATAAGAAAGGATAGAAATCAGAATTTAGAACAAGGGAACTAATAAAATACAAATAGATAAAGGTCATTTTAAAGCAAAGGATACTGCTTAAAAGAAAAATATTAATGATAAAAGTTTTATTCAACAGGAAGATAGAATAGTTTTAAATGTACATGTACCTAATAACTTAGCTTCAAAATAGATAGAGCAAAAATTGACAAAGTTAAAAGAAAAAGTCACATCTACCATCATAGTGGAAGATTTTTAGTATCTTTTCCCAGTTACTGATAGAACATGTGAAAAAAATTAAACGCAAATCACAAAACAAATCAAAGTACAAGATTTGAGCAACACAATGAAAAACTTAATAGGCATGTATACTGCACTGTACCCTATGGCTGCAAAATCCACATTTTTTTTCCCCTGAATACACATGAAGAATTTGTCAAAGTTGAACAAACACTGTGTCATAAAATAAATGAGTCTTGGGGCATCTGGGTGGTTCAGTCCTGACTTCAGCTCAGATCATGATCTCAGTGTGTGTGAGTTGGAGCATGTTTGTCAGGCTCTGTGCTGACAGCTTGGAGCCTGGAGTCTGCTTCGGATTCTCTGTCTCCCTCTCTCATGCTCGGGAGAGAGAGAAAGAAAGAGGGATACAGAGAGAGAGGGATACAGAGAGAGAGAGAGAGAGAGATACACAGAGAGATACCGAGAGAGAGAGAGAGAGAGAGAGAGAGCGAGTGAGCGAGCGAGCAGGGGAAGGGCAGAGAGAGAGGGAGACCCAGAATCTGAAGCAGGCTCTAGGCTCTAATCTGTTAGTGTAGAGCCCGTCACGGGGCTTGAACCCACAAATCGGGACGACCATGACCTGAGCCAAGTGGGAAGCTTAACCAACTAAGCGACTTAGACCACCCCCAAAATTTGCTTTTAAATAAAAAAAAAAAAATGAGTTTCAACAAGTTTCAAAGGATTAAAATGATATGAATAGTATCATTTAAGCCAAGGGAAAGAAATCAATAAACAAAAGATAAATAAAACCCTCCAAATATTAATGGATGTTAAACATTATACCTCTAAAAATCTATAGGTCAAAAATGAAATCACAATATAATTTAGAAAATATATTCAACTAAATAAAAAAGAAAAGATGACATTTTGATGTCATTTTGTGGGATGCAGCTAAAGCTATGCATGAAGGGAAGTTTATGGCCCTAGTCACATAAATCACAAAAGAAAAAGGTAAATGATCTAAGTATCTCTTTCAAGACATTAGGAAAAAGGAACAGTAAATTAAAGCCACAGAAGGAAAAATAGTAAAGATTAGGGCAGAAATTAATGAAAATATTTCCTAATGTATAATAGAGAGATTATTGAAGTCCAAAGCAGGTTCCTTGAAATGAGTAATAGGTAATAAATAAACACACTTGCAAACTGAGGAACAAAAAGGGAGAGATGAAATGTAAGACTTAGCTATATATTCTACAGACGTGAAATAAAATTATAACAATGCTATGAACAACTTCATGGCAATACATGGGAAAATTTAGGTGAAATGGGCAATTTCCTAGAAATACAAAAGTACCAAATTCGGATGAAAGGAAAAGTCATAGAAAAAAAATGCAACTTACCAAAACGAGAAGAAAATCCAAAGAACTCTACAGGAATTCAAAGAAAAAAAATTAGATCGATAAGTAAAAATCTTCACTCAACACTGTAGGCTTTGATGGCTTCTCTGATGAGTTTGACCAGTTGTTTAAGAAATAATACCAGTTTTATATAATCTTTTTTAATAAGTAGAAAAAGAAGGAAAACTGATATGTCCAGTGTTTTAAAAATCCAGCTAATAAAATATCAATTCACTTAAAAAATTTAAACCCTATTTTGTAGTTTTAACCATCTGAAAACATTTAATAAGTTCTGGGACATTTTAAGTATTAAAATGGTTCTAGCCCCTCTGATTAGCAAAAATAATTGTTTTTTTTTCAAGTAAATTAACAGTAGTCTAGGAACATCTTTCTTCATTGAAATGGCCATAAAGTTACTTACACCATTAAAAGTACAATTTCGAGTTTCAATAACTGAGTAAGAGACAAATGTTTCTTTAATAACGAATGCATCTTTCTGCCTCTAGGTAGGCAGTCATTTATGACAAGTAGTTCACCTTTTAGATAAGATATTTCACTGCTTGAATAGATAAGATAACATTAGACACATTTCTCCATTAACAACGTATATAAAACTGTGAGGTTCTTTTTTTTTTTTTTTTTTTTAGCAAAAAAACACCTTTGATGTATTAATTTAGTGATAGCTTCTGGAAGATACTTAAATGAGCACTGTAACTTAAGCAGTTCATCTGCAAGATGACTACCCATTTAATTTATAATATTTGCAATTTTTATAATATGAACTATGACATCCCATTGCTTTCACTCTTAAAAAGGGCAGTAATAGACAGAAATTTTTGTTTTGTTTAATGTTTAGTTTTGAGAGAGAGAGAAGGACGGAGTGTGAGTGGGGGAGGAGCAGAGAGAGAGGGAAACACAAATCCGAACCAGGTTCCAGCTGTCAGCACAGAGCCCGATGCGGGGCTCAAACTCAAGAGCTGTTAGATCATAACCTGATGCTGAAGTTGAATGTTTAACCGACTGAGCCACCTAAGTGCTCCTATTTTTTTTTTTAATGTTTATTTTTGAGAGAGAGGCAGATTGTGAGCGGGGGAGGGGCAGAGAGAGAGAGAGAGAGAGAGGGAGACAGAGAACCCTAAGCAGGCTCCAGGCTCTGAGCTGTCAGCACAGAGCCCCATGTGGGGCTCGAACTCATGAGCTCTGAGATCATGATGCCAGCTGAAGTCGAATGCTTAACTGACTGAGCCACCCTGCTGCCCCAGTAGTAGACCTTATTAATGTAAGAGGCTCCATATATTCTTTATATGGCTTCTCATTTTGGTGCTCAACAGAGCTTGAGTAAAGGTCTTTTAGATGAAGCATCAATTGGACCATTATTTCTCTAATAATTTCTCTAATATTTCTCTAATAATTTCTCTTTTTCTTTGAAAAAGGTCATTAGAAATTTCAGGAATCACTTCATAAATGAGAAGATATACGCAGAGGGGACACCTTATTCAAGAATAGCCAGAGAAGTCATTAGGAGTGTTACAGCTTGGCTGCTTGCCTGTGAGGTTCAAGTTTAAGTAATACTGTCAAGCAGGACACTCCTCTGTTTGCATGTTGTTTACAGTCTCTTTCACAAGAATGGTATTCAAAGTAGAATGGAAAAATTTCACTCCCAGCCATGGTCTTTGAACATGGGAGCTAGTTCTATAGGAGACTATCATCTCTGATATTGCCGATAGCTCTCAAAGGCTGGTTCCTATTTCCAACCGAGAGGGTTTATACAGTTTTCATAATAGGTTTCTGCTGCAGTAAGTTAACTAGGGAGAGAGGGACCGTTGTCTGCTGGGCCACAGCCCACTTTCACCCAAAGTTAAGGTGGTGGGCTTGGTGTTGACTAACCGTGGGACGTGGATATCCGTAGGGCATGGTATGCTAAATGAGCCTCACTATGGATAAAACAGGAAACTTAGTGACAATTTGGCGGATAACCTCAGAAGGTTTCAGAGTCTGTCATTTTTATAGTCTCTGCGGGAAGTTTCTTAGCTCAGAACTGGCACTTGAAGAACTGCAAGTCTGCTGGGTTCTGTGACAAAAGCCCAGGAATAGGAGGCAAAAGCTGTCATTCTGCAGGGCGTGTGGCACTTCCATACAGATAAGAGGAGAGACAGGTCACAGTGAGCGCTCAGTAGTCCGTGCCCCAGCCAGCTGCCCTGGCCACCTCCCCTTCCCGTAGCCACAGCCCACAGTTACCTATGTGGCCATCTGCTCGCTGCCACCAGCTGGCCCAAGGGTCCACCAGTTTGCTGCACAGCTGGGTGTGGCTCAGGCTCTCAGGCAGCGTCAGCTTGGTGGCTGTTGGCTCCTCTGTGGGGCATGAAGCCTTCTCCCTGTAACCAACTGAACTTGCTTTGTAAGGCCAGTTAATCTTGGTCACATGGCCTTGTACAGACATTGTAGAAAAGTAAAAGTACAGTTCAGTCTCAATCATGAATGCAGATTAAAACATCTAAAATAAGTATTGGAAAACCAAATCCAGCAATACGTGAGAAGGATACTATATTGGGACAGAGTTTATTTTTGGAGCCAGAAATGTAAGGCTGATTCAACATTTAAAAAAATCAAAGTAATTCGTTGGATGAAGGGACAAAGGAGGAAAGTCATAGGATTATCTCCATAAATGGAAAAGCACGCTGAATAAAAAGTAACATCCACTTAGATAATAAAATCTTACAAACTGGAAAAAGGAGACCTCTTCAATCAGGTTGAGTACCCACAAATAACATCTAGCAAACATTATATTCAATGGTGAGATATTAAAAGTGCCTGTTTCTTTTTGAAATGAGAAATAAGACAAGTATAGCCATTATTACCATTTTATAGCCAATATTTGCATTGGAGAGCCTAGACATCCAGTACAATAAAGGAAAAAGCCTATAAAGAAGTAAAACTTAAAATTCATAAAAAATCCAAAATACTATATAATTTCGATGAAGAAGTGTATTTGCCAAACACAAGGGGAATGTAAAAAATCAATTGCATATTTTACATATTGATAATAATTAATTAGAAAAATAAGTCAGTTGAGTGTCTGACTCTTGATTTCAGCTCAGGTCATGGTCTCATTGTCTGTGACATTAAACCCCATGTCAGGCTCTGTGCTGACAGTGTGGAGCCTGCTTGGAATTCTCTTTCCTCTTTCTCTCTCCCACCCCCACGTAAATGTGTACTCTCTCTCAAAATAAATAAACATTAAAAAAAGAAAAAATATTTAATTTTCAAACTATGAACTATGTACATAGATATCTCACCAAAATTTGTGAGACCCTTTCCCTGAAAACTAAAAATATTAAGAGAAGTTAGAGAAGTTTTAAATAATGGGAAGATATACCATATTCTTAAATTGGGAGACTCAATAATGTGAACATGGAATCCTTATCAATATGCTAGGCGTGTGTGTGTGTGTGTGTGTAGAAACTGACAAGTTAATGTTATTTAAAATTTTTTTGAAGTTAATTTTTTTTCGTAATCTCTACCCTCATTATGGGGCTCAAACTGATGACCCCGAGATCAAGAGTTGCATGTTCTTGCTACTGAGCCAGCCAGGCGCCCCTTGACAAGCTAATTTTAAAAATACATAGAAAGGCTAAGGCCCACAAATAGCCAAGATATTCTTCAAGATTAAATTAGGAAGATTAATGCTCTTAGATATCAAGGTTTATTGTATAACTACAGTACTAAGGGAGTATGATATTGGTGCAAACATACATATAAACCACCGGAACAGAATAGAACATCTAGAAAATATTTTTATATGTAGCCATTTGATTTACAACAAAGGTAGCACTGAAGAGCGGTAGGGATCGGATGATCTTTTGAATTATTAGTGATTTTTTTCATGTAAAAAAGTGATGCTTGCCACACTCCCTATACAAATAATACTTTTAGGTGGACTAAAGTCCTAGGTATGAAGAGTAAAGCAAAAAAGCTACTGGAAGTTAACTGAAGAGAATGTCTTCATGACTTTGGAGTATTATGTGAGTTACTGTAGGTAAACTGAAAAGAACAAGGCTTTGGATTCTCCATTCTGTGTTTCTTCTCCCTCTTTCCTGTTTTCCATTGAACAGATGGAATTTTTGTTTTTGTTGAAAAGTTACATATTCTATTTTTTGTCTTTTTGGTGGTTGCCTTCATCCTAAGCTTCCTGTTTATTTACCTCCATCACCTCCTTAAATGCATCAATTTTTATATAGTACTCATAGCAAGAGCAGTGCATTCACATTCACTCCTATACCTTGTCTTTGCCACTGGCTCCATCATCTTTTTTTTTTTTTTTTTTTTAATTTTTTTTTTTCCACGTTTATTTTTTATTTTTGGGACAGAGAGAGACAGAGCATGAACGGGGGAGGGGCAGAGAGAGAGGGAGACACAGAATCGGAAACAGGCTCCAGGCTCCGAGCCATCAGCCCAGAGCCCGACGCGGGGCTCGAACTCACGGACCGCGAGATCGTGACCTGGCTGAAGTCGGACGCTTAACCAACTGCGCCACCCAGGCGCCGCTGGCTCCATCATCTTGATATTGTCTAGAATTTTATTTCTAGTTCATTACAGATACACTTTCTCTTCTTAAGCCTTTTATAGTTAGAACAATGGGATATTTTATCAGGGAATTTGACAGCCCATTACTTCATAAAAGTCATGTGGGTTTTTGTGTAGCAAAACTTTAGAAGCGTATGTGTTCCAATTACTTTATTATGTCTTCACATTGGAATGACAATTTGTCTAGAAAATTCTGGTTTTAAATATATCTGTCTTTAATTCTTTTTTTTATTTTTAAAAGAATTTGAGCAGGTGGGGGGGTGGGTAGAGAAGGAGAGGGAGTGGGGCGCCTGGGTGGCGCAGTCGGTTAAGCGTCCGACTTCAGCCAGGTCATGATCTCGCGGTCCGTGAGTTCGAGCCCCGCGTCGGGCTCTGGGCTGATGGCTCAGAGTCTGGAGCCTGTTTCCGATTCTGTGTCTCCCTCTCTCTCTGCCCCTCCCCCTTTCATGCTCTGTCTCTCTCTGTCCCAAAAATAAATGTTAAAAAAAAAAAAAAAAAAAAAAAGAGGGAGAGGCGAGGGAGGGAGGGGGAGAGAGAGAGAGAGAGAGAGAGAGAGAATCTTAAGTAGGCTCCATGCTTGGTGCTGAGCTTGGTTTAGGGCTTAATCCCACGACCCTGGAATCACAACTTGAGCTGAAATCAAGAGTTGGATGGACACTCAACTGACTGAGCCACCCAGGCACTGATTTCTTGGATCTAGCATTAGAGTTCAGAGGTGTAATTAAAATATGATTCCAGTTCCTTTGTAGGTGATCTACTTCTTCCATCTACAAGCTTTTAAAAGTTTGTATTTGCCTTTTTTTTTTAAAAAAATTTTTTTTTTCAACGTTTATTTATTTTTTTTGGGGACAGAGAGAGACAGAGCATGAACGGGGGAGGGGCAGAGAGAGAGGGAGACACAGAATCGGAAACAGGCTCCAGGCTCTGAGCCATCAGCCCAGAGCCCGACGCGGGGCTCGAGCTCACGGACTGCGAGATCGTGACCTGGCTGAAGTCAGACGCTTAACCGACTGCGCCACCCAGGCGCCCCAAAAGTTTGTATTTGCCTTTGACAGTCATAACTTTTACCTCTAGACAGAGGAGTACCTTTACTTATATCTTCTGTTTGGTGTCCTATGGGCCTTTTAGATTTCAGGTCTTTTAGCTATATTTGTAGGGAATTTATTTCTATTATTTCTTCACGTATTTTCTCCTCTTTGTCTTTTTTCCTAAATATCCCATTATCCAGCGAAGGCAGGTTTTCCTCCTACATCTCCAAAATGCTTTTTTAAAACTATATATATGTATGTGTGTGTGTGTGTGTGTGTGTATAAACTTTCCAGTATAATGAACATACAGTGTTACATTAGTTTCAGGTGTACAATACAGTGATGCAACAGTTCTGTGCATTACTCAGTGCTCATCTTTGTAAGGATACTCTTTAATCACCATCACCTATTTCACGCAAACCCCCACCTGCCTCCCCTTTGGTAACCGTTTATTTGTTCTCTATAGTTAGGACTCTGTTTCTTGGTTTGTCTCTCTCTTTTTCCCTTTGCTCATTTGTTTTGTTTCTTAAATTCCACGTACGAGTGAAATCATGTGGTGTTTGTCTTTCTCTGACTCATTTGACATAATACCCTGTAAGTCCATCCATGTTGTTATGAATGGCAGGATCTTACATCTTATTTATCCATGCATCTATCATGAATGCTTGGGCTGCTTCCATAACTTGGCTCTTGTTAAGTAATGTAGCAATAAACATAAGCATGTGTCTTTTTGAATTAGTGCTTTTGTATTTGTTGGGTAAATACCCAGTGGTGGAATTACTGGATCATATGATAATTCTGTTTTAATTTAAAAAAATTTTTTGACGTTTTTTTTTTAAATTTATTTTTGAGACAGAGCATGAACGGGGGAGGGGCAGAGAGAGAGGGAGACACAGAATCGGAAGCAGGCTCCAGGTTCTGAGCCGTCAGCCCAGAGCCCGACGCAGGGCTTGAACTCACGGACCGCGAGATTGTGACCTGAGCTGAAGTTGGACGCTTAACCAACTGAGCCACCCAGGCGCCCATGTTTTAATTTTTTAAATGCTCCTTCATACTTTATCTTTATTCTTTTCTCCTGCCTCTCCTGGGAGAGTTGTCCAGTTTGTACGTTAGAGATTAGTTGTGCAGCAGTACCTGTGAGCTCTAATTTACCTGGAGGTATAAGATACCCTGTCTGCTGATATGTCAGATAATGTGTGTTGGGAGAGTTACGGCAGAAGAATTAATGAATCCCAGGGCACAGAGATTCTAGTTGGGTCTCCTCTTACCAGGTGACTCCTTGTGCCAGTTTCACTTTTAAATGCTTGGGGGGGATGCAGTTCTTGGAGAAAGCAGCCTCCCCAGGATGTAATTCATAGCCTTAGGAGTTTGAAATAGCTGTGTTTTTTGTCTCTCTCAGTTGACCATACCTATCAAGGGGTATTCCTTCAAATATACTCTACTATAACACAAATAACTACATCATAATCAGAAGATACATCAAAAGACTGCAAACCCCAGACCTTCAAGATCAAACAAAAATTGGAACACAAATCCCTGTAACCTTTAAAACTAGTTGCAACAATGAAAATTCTTTTACCATAACCCGAATGAGTGAGTGTAAGTGTGTCTGGGGCAGAAATCTTTCAGGAACAGTATATCCCTGGATACATACTTTTCTCATCACGTCTCCACTATCGGGAGTAGTGTGGTCCATAGCACCGGGTATGTATTTAAGTTACTGAGGATGCCTGGCTTTGTCAAATGGTTGGGTTTTGGTCTTTAGGAGAACATGGATCTATTCTAAAGTGGTTAGTCTAGTGCTCCCTGGCCCCACTTTTTGTTTCTCGCACATCTCCTTAAAAACAAAGCAACCCCCACCCCCGCCCAAGAAATAATGTTTGGACTACTAGACGCATATATAGGCATTTTAGAATTTTTTTTATTTTTAAAAATGTTTATTTATTTTTGCATTTAAAAAAATGTTTGTTTATTTTTGAAGGAGAGAGAGACAGAAAGTGAGCAGGGGAGGGGCAGAGAGAGAGAGAGAGGGAGGCACAGAATCCAAAGCAGGCACCAAGCTCTGAGTTGTCAGCACAGAGCCCAATGCAGGGCTTGAACTCACAAACCATGAGATCATGACCTGAGCTGAAATTGGACACTTAACTGACTGAGCCACCCAGGCACCCTGGCATTTTATTACTTTTAAATAGGAAGTTTTCAGTTCCAGTAGTGTTTTTTTTCCACATTGCAGTGGCATCCACATACTAAATAAGCAGCTATCAATTTTTTCCTATAAATGCAGGACTCACTAAGTAGACTTAAAAGCCAATAAAAGCTAACCAAACCACAACAATAGCATCAACAACAGAAAAAAACACAGAAAACCAAACACTCAAAGTTTTAAGAATGATATGTAATGGTTTTGTGAGACCACCTGAAGAGGTCTCTTCTTCAAGGGCTGAACCAGCAAAGGCCACTAAGGTCTGCAGGCCAAGGTCATGGGTGCTGTTTAGAACAGGCTTGGGTATGTGCATCTTTGCTACAACTTGCAAGGAAAAGCTTTATAGTTGGATGGATTAACCCTTCTTTTTTCATTCTGTATCCTGTACAGGCCTGGTGTTTCCTTGGTGTGATGCTCTATAATGGTGATTTGACCTGTGGTTCTACTGGCCCAGCCAGAGAGCCCTCTAGAGACTGACCAGCTCCTGAAAAGGCAGTGTGACATAATGGAAAGAATCAGATGTGTTGAACTAGAGGTGTTGTTTGACTTCCCCTAGGAAATTTATCAGGTTCAAGGAAAATTGCTGATGTGTGACTGTGAAAGTGAGATAATCTCTCTGGGCGGCAGTGGGCAAACTTTTTCTGTAAAGGGCCAGATAATATTTTCAGCTTTGTGCGTGATATGGTCTCTGTCCCAACTACTCAACTCTGACATTATAGCCAGAACAGCCGTGGACAATGTGTAAATGAATGGATGCAACTGTATTCCAATAAAACCTTATAAAACAGGTGCAGGGGGCTGACTTTGGCTCATGGACCATAGTTTGCCTACTTAAGTTTTTGAGCCTTGGGGAATATCATGTGTAAAATGGTGTAAAATGGTAAAATGGTAGGTAAAATAGTTCCTACTTAGAGTAATGAGATAGAATCCAGTTAGAATATTAGAAGAATATTTTATTTATAAACAAGCTATATGTGCAAGTGGTTACATTTGGGATTTGATTTTGGAGGTGGAACTCAGAAGCTTTGGGAGATTCAGTGGCCTTTATATAGCTTAGGCAGATCCAGTTTTCTGATTGAAAGTGAGTCTTCATATGATTTTTTACCTGTCAATAGTCTTAATGGAAGGGTGTTTGCATGAGTCAACTGTCAGTGAATATGAAACTTGCAGATTAAGTTTCCCCAAGAACGTGTGGGAATTAAGAGTGGAGAGAACTTGAAGGTGGGGAAGAAGGGAAGGTCTTTGGCCATAGATATCTGGACTTTGCTCCATGCGTCTTTTAGAATAAATAATTTCTCACAAAGCCATTTGGCTTGGGAAATATCCTTTAATCACTTTCAAAGTATACACGGTTCCCATTGGATAGTTTTTAAAAAAAAAATTTTTTTTTCAACGTTTATTTATTTTTGGGACAGAGAGAGACAGAGCATGAACGGGGGAGGGGCAGAGAGAGAGGGAGACACAGAATCGGAAACAGGCTCCAGGCTCCGAGCCATCAGCCCAGAGCCTGACGCGGGGCTCGAACTCACGGACCGCGAGATCGTGACCTGGCTGAAGTCGGACGCTTAACCGACTGCGCCACCCAGGCGCCCCTGGATAGTTCTTTTTTAAAAAAATGTTTAAAATGTTTGTTTTTGAGAGAGGGCACTAGTTGAAGAGGGTCAGAGAGAGAGACGGAGACACAGAATCCGAAGCAGGCTCCAGGCTCTGAGCTGTCAGCACAGAGCCGGATGTGGGGCTCAAACTCACCAATTGTAAGGCCATGACCTGAGCCGAAGTTGGACACTTAACCAACTAAACCACCCAGGTGCACCCCTGCACCCCACTGAATAGTTCTTATGGAGGAAGGCTTACCTAAGAATTAGTTGCTCACGAAGGCAGAGAGAAGGGGTACATTTCTGGATGCTCGACCTGGGAGGTGATAGAACTTCCAGGGAGGGAGTCTTGGAATGCTGTAGTGCTGTGAGTCAGAGATGTTTACGGTGCATGTAAGTGGCTATAAGCAGCTTACATGTCATTACAATTCACTGATAGATAGTTTTTCATAATATTTTCTTAAAATTGTGTTTCTATGTTGTTGGTTAATTTCCCCCTCTGATTTGTGGTTTTATTTGGTTTCTTTCTCTTTTCTTTTTGAGAAGTCTGGCTAGAGGGTTATCATTTTTTCAGAGAAGCACGTCCTAGTTTCGTTGGTCTGTTCTATTGTTTTTTTGTTTTGTTTTGTTTTGTTTTGTTTTGTTTTAGTTTCTATATCATTTATTTCTGCTCTAATGTTCATCATTCCTTCCTTCTGCTGGCTTTGGGCTTCATGTGTTGTTCTTTTTCTACCTCCCTTAGGTGTAATATTAGGTTATTTGAGATTTTTCTTCTTGATACAGGCCTGTATTGGTATATACTTCCCTCTTAGGGACACTTTGGCTGCATCACAAAGGTTTTGGACCATTGTATTTTAATTTTCATTTGTTTTCCTTTTTTTTTTTTTTTTTTTTTTTTTTAGGAAGAGACTATGTATGAGCAGGGAGAGAGGCAGAGCAAGAGAGAGACAGAGAGAGAGAGAGAGAGAGAGAGAGAGACAGAGAATATCCCAAGCAGGCTCCATACTCAGGGCAAAGCCTGATGAGGAACTCTATCCGATGACCCTGGGACCATGACCCAAGCTGAAATCAAGAGTTGTATGCTCAACCGACTGAGCCACCCAGGTGCCCCTGTTTCCATGTATTTTAATTTCTTCTTTGATTTCCTGGTTTACCCATTCATCGTTTAGTAGCATGTTGTTTAACCTTCATGTACTTGTGGTCTTCTGAGATTTTTCCCTGTGGTTGACTTCCAGTTCATGGCACTGTGGTTAGAAAAGGTGCATGGTATGACTTCAGTCTTTTTGTATTTGTTGAGGCCTATTTTGTGACCAAAAATAAGATCTCTTCTGGAGAGTGTCCTATGTGCATTTGAAAACAATGTGTATTGTGTTGTTTTTAGGATAGAACGTTCTGAATTTATCAGTTAAGTCCACCTGGCCCAGTGTATCACTCAGAGCCATTGTTTCCTTTTTAATTTTCTATTCAGATGGTCTGTCTATTGATGTGAGTGTGGTGTTAAAGTCTCCTAGTATTATTGTCTTATCAAATAATTTCCTCAAATTTATTATTGATTATTTTATCTATTCAGGTGCTTCTATGTTGGGTACCTAAATATTTACAATTGTTATATCTTCTTGTTGGATTGTACCCTTTACGATTATATAGTGCCCTTCTTTGTCTCGTTAGTGATTGATTGATTGATTGATTGATTTATTATAAAGATTTTATTTTTTTAAATTAATCTGTACACCCAATATGGAGACTGAACCCACAGCCCTGAGACCAATAGTTGTATACTCTACCAATTGAGCCAGCCAGGTGCCCCCAGTCTTTGTTTTAAAGTTTAGTTTGTTGGATACACATATTGCTATCCAGCTTTCTTTTGATACCCAGTTTCTCCATCCCCTCACTTTCAACCTGCAGGTGTCTTTAGGTCTAAAATGTGTCTCTTGAAGGCAGCATATAGATAGGTCTTGTTTTTTAAAATCCATTCTGACATCCAAGACTTTTGATTGGAGTGTGTAGTCCATTTACATTCAAAGTAATTATTGATAAATATTTGTTTTTATTGTCATTTTTATTAATTGTTTTGTGGTTCTTTCTGGAGATTTTCTCTGATCCTTTGTTGTCTTTCTCCCTTTCATGTTTTGGTGTTTTTCTTGAGTGATATATTTGGATTTCTTTCTCTTTATTCTTTGCATGTTTATTAGTCGTTTTTGATATATGGTTACCATTGTGTTTATTTATACCTCTTCTGCATATTGCAATCTATATTAAGCTGATGGTTGTTCAAGTTTGAACCCATCCTTTTCTCCTGTCCTCCCCACATTTTAGGTACATGTTATATCCCCTTTTTTTTTTTGGAGTTCCTTGACTGATTTTTACAGAAATACTCATTTTTATTGCCTTTGCATTTCTTGCCTTTATACTGTGCTTTTTGGTCTCTCCTTTATACTTAAGAGTCCCCTTTAATATTTTTTTGCAGGGCTGGTCTAGTGGTAATGGACTCCTTTAGTTTTTGTTTGGGAAAATCTTTATCTCTCCTTCTATTCTGAAAGATAGCCTTGCAAGATACAGTACTCTTGGCTGCATATTTTTCCCAATCAGCAATTTGAATATATCATGCCACTCCCTTCTGGCTTCCCAAGTTTCTGTTGAAAAATCTCCAGCTAGCCTTAGGGGTTTTTCTCTTGTAAGTTAAGGACTTCTTTTGTCTTGTGATTTTGAGATTTTTTTCTTTATCACTTTATTTTGCAAATTGAATTATAATGTCTTTTGGTGTTGGCCTGCTTTTGTTGATTTTGCTGGGAGTTCTCTGCCTCCTGGATCTGGATATTCATTTCCTTCCCCAGATAAGGGAAGTTTTCAGCTATTATTTCTTCAAATACTCGGCCCCCTTTTCTCTCTTGTTCTTCTGGGACTCCTATAATAAGAATGTTACTACGTTTGGTAGTTACTATGTTTGTCACTGAGTTCTCTAAGTCTGTTTTTATTTTGCATAGTTCTTCTTTATTTTGTTCAGCTTTCCTGCTTTCCATTACTTTGTGTTCTAGGCCTTTAATTCATTCCTCTGTTTCTTCCAGACTGCTGTTGATTGCATCATGCATATTTTTAATATCATTTATTGCACTCTTCATCTGTGTTATTATTTTTAAAGTTTATTTATTTTGAGAGAGAGAGAGAGACACCATGAGCTGGGGTGGGGCAGAGAGAGAGACAGAGGATCTGAAGCAGGCTCTACATTGTTAACGCAGAGCCGGATGCAGGGCTCAAACTCATGAACCATGAGGCCATGACCTGAACTTAAATCAAGAGTTGGACTCTTACCCAGCTTAGCCATGCAGGTGCCCCTATGAATATTTTTTAACTTTATCTCTGTGGTAAGGGTCTCACAGATGTCTTATATTCTTTTTTTTTTTTTTTTTTTTTCCTGATGTCTTGTATTCTTAAGCCCAATTGAGTATCCTTATGATAGTTACTTTACATTCTGCATCAGGCATGTTAGTTATATCTCTTTCACTTAGATCTCTGGCCATGGCCTTATCCTGTTCTTTCATTTGGGGTAAATTCCTCTGTCTACACATTTTGTCTAAGTCTGTGCCCTCTTTTCTGTGTTAGAAAAGCCAGTTATATCTCCTGCTCCTGAAAGTAATGGTTTTATGAAGAAGAGGTCATGTAGTACCCAGGGTCTGGTGCTTCAGGGAGTGTCTCTGGTGTATGCTACATAATGCTCTGTTATTGTGTTCTGGCTGCTCTGTCCTTCAGGCCAGTCATCAGCAGAGGCTCTTCTTGCCTGCTGTGGGCAGTGTTTAACCCCTGTCCTGAATGTGGTGAGTTTTAACTAGGTGTGCTCTGGTCTGCTTGTGAAATGAGACCTGATACTACCTCCACCAGAACTGAGGCCCTGTAGAACTCTGGTTGGAAATGTGGTATAAGCATAGGTTTGTGCGGGTCTTTTGGGGGAGGGGCCTACTGGGCTGGGACTGAGGTAAGCATGATTGAAAAGGGGCTTTGGGCTTGGTGTAAGCAAGTTAGGCCGACAGTGTCAGCACTTTGCTGCTTTCCGCCTTGGCTTTGTGTTTATGCTGAGGAGTGGGGGAGGGAAATGCCACTGGCCAGCTTCTTTGTTTCTGGAGCCTGCTCGTTCTTCTCTCTGAATGCTGTCTCTCAAGGATGTGCTCCGAGGAGAGTGAATAATGTCTCTCCTGTGTGTCCCAGGCATTATACTGATGGCTGTTTCCATGCTGTGTACCCCCTGGGTTGTTTGTCTTCTCTCCTGGAGCAGCACAATGCACTCTGGTCTCTGTCCCAGTCAAGCTTGCTGATCAAGTCCAGGCCTTGAGTCCTGATGTTTGCAAGAACTCATGAATTTTAGCCTTTTTTCTTTTCCAATCCAGTGGCTTTGGGGAAACATTTTCTTTGTGTGTTCTCCTGTGTGTTTCTCCTTCCCTCCCTGCCTTCCTCCCTCCCTCTCTCTCTTTCTCTCTCTCTCCTCTTCTCTTTCCCTCTCTCCTCCCCTCTGTCTCCCTCTCTCCCCCCTCCCTCTTCCCCTTCTCTATGACAATAGCTCCTGCCTGCTCCCCCCCCCCCACCGCCGCCATTGCAGCTGTGATTCCTTTCTCCCCTAAACCATGTCTCTGCACTTCCTGCCTTCTTCAGTGTGTCCTGTTCTCTACCTTTAGTTGTGTAACTTGTTTTGTCAATTTCTGAAGTATTTAGGATGATTTGATAGTTACCCAATTGTGTTGGTGGGATGAGATGAGCCTAGGGTCCTCCTACTCTGCCACCATCCTCCTGCTCTGCCTCTCCATTTTTATATTCTTACATGCCTTTACTAGAGGAAAACAAATTGCTCCAACCTTAAAACATAGGCACAGGGTCTGTAGACATTTGTTTAAGGGATGTGAAAACATTTCTTTTTTTTTTTCCCATGACTTCAAAAGCCTATATCATCAAAACATTATATGGGAAAAGGAATTTAAACTATCTAGTAGACCAGTCAAAAGATAGCTCGTTGGTCCTTGGAGCAAGTGTGAAAAATCTGAATGTGGCTTCGAATGACGAAGAAATGATGGTGTGTATGTGTGTATGTGATATCTACAGAAACTGTAAACACGTCCAGGTAGGCATGAGTACTGATAAAGGGAATCCCATTTATTCGGATGTATGCTACTTGGAAATGTTTGTTACTATTAGTAATGTTAAGTAAATGGTTCAGAGACTTCTCATTTTCTCTTGTTATCAAAAACAAGCAAACAGAAGTAGGATTGCTGACATAACAGTTCTGATAAAGGTGGTTGGGCCAGCTTGGGTAAGCACTTCTTTGGTAATACAGGTTTCCACTAGGCTGTTTCTCCCCTTTTACCATCCCATGGTGTAATTGTCGTTGGCTTGGTGTATGCTATGTGTGCATGTGTGTGTACAACATGATAAGAATATATGTTTATTCCATGGGGCTCTAGAAACCAATGTTATTTTTAAATGGAAAAAAAAATGTAGCCTGTGACATTCTTTCTTGATACCTTTTCCAGCAACAAGCCTCTGATTTCCTTTGTCCTTTTTAAAGGAGTGACTGTTTTGCAGACCCATCCTTATTGAGTCCTTACTTCCTCACAGCAACCTTACAAAGCTGGTGTGTTAGAGGCTGGAATTCTAAGGGGTTCAGTAATGAGTCTAGAGTGCAGGGAAGGAGCTGGAAGCTGCTATGAATAATGAGAAAACCAAGTGGGATGAGAATAACAGTGACAACAGATAGCTTTGTCTTGTGTAAATTAGGTTTGTTCAGAGCAACAGAAGCTAGGATAAACTCAAAGTGAAATTCCATCTTCAGGCTCATGTTACCTTCGAAAGTAATTGAAAAATCTAAAAAGCAACCTAACCCACTTTCTCATCAGGAATATTCTTTCCGGGTAACGTCCCCAGTGAGAGCTGAGTCCTAAACTGTTCCCTTATTGATAGTACTGGCAGGATTTGTTTCCTCAGTATGCCCACCGGCAGGCCCACCTCCTCATTCCTGAGGGACTCGGCTAGAGAAACCATCCGCAATGTTTTGCTCTTTCTCCAGCAGACCCTCCGTGCTCTCTGCTGCTCACATCTTTGTGTAAACATCACACTTTAAAGTTGACAGGCCTTGGGTTTCACTTCACACTCAGGACGCAGGGCTCTGTCAGATTTTAAGTGAAAGGATATAGTCTGTTTAAGCCTTATTCAGGATAATTTAGAAGGAAAGGTGGTCTCAGGGTGCTTGGAATGTCTTGTTTTCCTTAAGATAAGCTTTGAGAAGCACTTTTGTTGGCTTACATACTTCCTTGCAAAACAGCAAAATAGTTGTAGGGGTAGCAAGGCATAGGGGAAGAAGTGTGGTCTGTAGATTCTGACAGACTTAGGTTCTGATCCCAGCAATCCCAAACACCAGCTATGTAATTGCTGGAGATCATTAATTATCCCCAAGTATTTATTTCCCCTTCATTCTTTTGCATGTAGAAGAATGAGGCACATAGCTCTCCACCTTGGGACAGTATTTCCCAGACCTTTCAAATTGGGGTGTGGGCAAATGGCAAAATTCTCACCATTTAGAATGTGGGTGGAGGTGACATGTGAGATAACAGCCTCACCTCCTTAAAGGAAATCACTAGCCTTTCACCCCTTACCTGTACTCATTCTTATGGGCTGAAACACTGACGTGGCAGTGAGGAGCCAACTCCCATCACACAGATGGGGACTGCAACATACAGAATGGTGGAGCAAAGTAGGAGGAAGCCGCATCTCTGAATTCACATGGTACAGAGCCGTTCTCATATCCCAGCCCACCTGTCTGTCTCTTTCCTGTTAACTGGGAGAAAATGGATCTGTCTCATCTTTGAGTCACAGCATTACTTCCTCCAGCTTATTTTCTAATTAATAAGTTGACTTTGAAAAAGCTCCTTCTTTGCCCCTTAGTTGTCTCATCTATAAAACGTGGAAATTACATTGCTTATCTTCTTTACAAGTTTATTGGGAGAATTACGCACACAAAAAGGGCTATTAGGGTTTGTTGTGCATTCTGTTTGTCTAGTACTATCATTGTTCATACATGCTTATAGGTACCAGGAAAGCACAGATTTTTCAAGAGAGGTAAAATGGAGGGCTATTACATACATTTATTTTTGTGTGTGTTGCAACTAGGTTGACCAGCCATCCTGGTTTTTGTAGGACTGAGGGCATTTCTGGGAGGTGGGACTTGGAGTTTTAAAACTGATCCCGCCTCACACAAACCGGGTCAAGGTGGTCACCCTAACTGGGGGCCCAGCATGTGTGACTTGGAATACTAAAAGCAAGACAGTCCCGGGAAAGCTGGAAAGAGCTGGTCACGCCATTCACAACACATGAACTGGAGGAGTTCTGTGAAATAAATAAATCTAAATTTGAAGCAACATGCATCCAACTCTCTGTCTGGATCTGGTGGGAATTTAATCCACTGATGCCAACTCTACAACTTATATAATTTCTGTCTTTCTTTCTTTTTTTTTTTGAAACACTTACTGCAGATAAGAAACGTTTGTTAGATACCTCCACCATTACTATCTAGCTTATTGCTGTCCTGAAGAAATATATATTGTCCTTATTTTGGTGACAGGAAATGTAGGCTATAATAAAAGGCAAATGATGACATAAGCATAATTGGGTAATTTTATGACAGTTCTCATTAGCTATTGGGTGATTGAATTGGTGGTTCCACACATTGGGAAGATGACTGAAATGTTGATTTGTTTTGCTGGAACACATCTCATTGACTTACTACCAATACAGGTTTGTTTAGGAGAGGAGAGACCAGAATACAGCTCACTTATCCACTCACTGAGCTCACTGGTTCACTTCACATTGCTAGTGCCAAATCTGAAATTGGGTTTTGAATTTACCTACTAGTAAACTGACTTGGCGAGTTTTGATTTAGGACATAGAGGAAAAAAATCTCTAGCTTTTTTTCTTGATATGACTTTCTTCAGATTTTACTCAGTTTTTCCCCCCCACCTTCCTGAGTGGGAAGAGAATTACAGTTATATCCTAGGTCATCTAAGACTCACTGTTCCCAGCAGTCACCTGAATACTAAGCACAGGCATCTTACATTCTGGAAGGGAGTACACTAGGGCAATGTGGTAGGTCAGGACTGCGTATACTCTTCAATTGCTATTCACTTCAAATTCTGAAACCTTGTTGTTGGTTTTGCTGTCACAATTACTTGAAAGTGTTATTTTCCAGGATTTACTGGCATTATCTTTAGAAGTACCTGGAAGAGCTCTTCGTCTTAAGTGAAATCATATGGGAACAGTATAGACCCTTTGGCAGCAGTATAATCAATGCTATATAATGAAGGCTGTATAATCAACATCCAGTGCAAAGCCAGTGTCACGTTGAGGCTGTGGTCACTGTTGCTAATTCCAGTGGACTGGCTAGCTATACGGATGTCTGCCACCCCTCAATTTTCCTAAGCTTCATGCTGGACCAAAAACATATGGTACTGTCCAAACATAAGAAAAGCATGATTTGCCAAGGACATATGAGTATTGTAGGTAGGTAGGCAGTCCAGTTCTGTTTGGGGAAGGAGTTACGTAGCTTCACAGACTAGATGGCATTTTCATTGCTGAAAGGTATAGATTGCTTACCAAATAGATATTTTGGCTCTCTTTGCCAGAAAAACCACCTGGTAAGTGTTGAATACTTTTATAGTGTTTTTCTCTGGTATGCTAATGTTGTGAATTTAACTTGTGCAGTATTTATTTGAGGTGAAGTACAAGTCTAGAATCTAACTTTTTTTTTTGTCAACAGACTATTATTACCTAGAAAAAGAGAATGTACTTTCTCATAAACTTGTTGTCTTCATGTTTTCTTTCCCCCTTTCCTTCTTCCTTCCTTCTTCCTTCCTTTTTTCCTTCCTCCCTCTCTCCTTTTCTCCCTCCCTCCCTCTCTTTCTACCCCTTTCTTTCTTTGGCTTAAACAACAGAAATTTATTTTTCATAGTTATAGAGGCTGGAATTCCCAGATCAAGTTGCCAGCAGGGTTGGTTTCTGGTGAAGTCTGTGTTTTTGTCTTGAAGATGGATGCCTTTTTGCTGTACCCCGCATGGCCTTTCCTCTGTGTGTGCCTGTGTACATCCTGATACCTTTTCCTCTTCTTATCAGGACACTGATCCTATTGAATTGGGTCCCACCCTTGGGACCTCATTCAACCTTCGTTTGCTCCATGGAGGCCCTGTCTCTGATATAGTCACATTATGGTTTGGGGTGCAAGTTAGGAACTGGTGGGGTTGGGGGGAGACCCAATTCTTTCTGTAACAACCCTCTTTAATACTCACTGAGAAATGTGGAGGGCATCTCTTTAAAATTATTTTTACTAAATACTATACTATATGGCACAGCCTTTCTTCATTTCAATGGCAAGAAGCTCTTACTATAGTAATGAAATCTTAAACAATATATATATATATATGATTTTTAAGGCTCCCTATGTGACTAAAGACCTTTTTTGTCTTGTATTTGGGGGTTTAGGACATTTTTGTAAAGTTGACTGTTTCAGAAAGCTGGAAATTCCTTTGAGATTAATCCCTCCCTTTTGACTCTATGATAATT
This sequence comes from Leopardus geoffroyi, assembly GCF_018350155.1. Lineage (NCBI taxonomy): Eukaryota > Metazoa > Chordata > Mammalia > Carnivora > Felidae > Leopardus > Leopardus geoffroyi. Next base: position 10,096,129 of record NC_059342.1, on the reverse strand, counting down.
TTATGAAGTTGTCAAGAAAAGATAAAAAAGTTATAGGGTTGTATGTATTGTCTTTGGGAATCTGAAAGAAAAATTGATAATATTTCTTATTTCATTGTAAATGTTTATTAATTAGATTTAAATATCTTACTGGCATCATTTACTCTTTGGCTTCAGTTTTCTCATCTTGAATAGAAAACAAAGGAACAATAATATTGGGAAAATTTGCTATGGGAACTAAATGGGTAATGCTTATAAAACTCTTGGCATGGTTTCAGGGACACAGCAAGAACTCAGATGTTTTATATTCTATTATTAATGTCATCATTATCATTACCTCGTCTAAAAACTGTGGGCACATAAAAAGCTACCTTGAAAGAATTTGTAATCTAGTTGGTAAGACAGGGGTTAAGCTTGTGTATTTTTTCCATAATACATGATGGTACCATATGGACCAAATTTCTGATGTTCTGTGAACTATTACTAGTGGATTGGGGAAGTCAGGTTGTAGCCTAGTGAGTGGACCACAGAGTAGAAAATGAGGAAGTGGGGACACAGCCTGAATACTCAGAAAGCAAATATGGATATTCACAACCAGAGTATGCAATTGTAAGACCCAGAATTAAGGGAGCAGTCCATGGAGAAAAAACTGATAGAAAGAATGAACAGCCAAGTTGGGAAGTAAGACAAAGATTTACTGGAAAATTTAAATTGGGCACATTGTCCCCTTCCCCTCCCCCCCGCCCCTGTTTTTTGCTGCCTTGCTCCCTTCATCGATTGAGAGGTCCCTCGTTTTTTTTTTTTTTTTGTTTTTTTTGTTTTTGTTTTTTTTTTGCTCCAGTTTTTCCTGATCTGCCTGTTGACAGTAAGTGTATTGGTGTAATCGGAAAGCTGTTTGATGGAGGAAATGGGGACTTGAACTTGACCTTGATGGATGGGAAGAATTTAGACAGAATGAAGAGGAAACATAAAGGGAGGAAAGTGGTTACTAAATGAGGGCAGGGAGACAGGTACCTGGGGACCGATGATGAGATTATGTGGCTGTATCAGGACTCATATAGGGGTGTGGTGGGATGGGTAGGCTGCAGCTATTTTGTGGTCAGCTTAAACCAGCACGTCTGGGTTTTATCATTGAGGTAGAGGAACATGTTGATAATGAAGGCTGCCTTTTTCCTAAATTCATTTATTTTATTAACACATAGACAGTGACTTGTTTTCTGGTTTGTTGAAGCAGTAAGTCAGGCATTCACCACAGAGCGGTCAAAACGGCTGCCGATAAAGGGCTGAGCACCCCATTGATCTGAAGGGGTATGTATGAGGAAGGCAATCGATCTCGCCGTTCTCCTCAATATTAGAATATTTCAGGACCACCAACTTATCCTTCTGTCTCTTACACTTACTTTCTTTGGGAGTAGAAGATGAGTTCCTAGCACCACCATGAAGTCTCAACACAAGATGAAGGATGGACTCCTTTTGACTGTGGTGGTCATAGTGCACCCATCTGCAAGTTGCGCGACAGCAAGCTTTTAAATATACAATGCTGTATTATTACTATTGCCATCATATTGTATGTTACATTCTCATGACTCATTTATTTTATAACTGGAAGTTTATATGTTTGACCCACTGGATTCATTTTGCCCACTCTCTACCCTTCCTTGGGCAACCATCAAGCTGATCTATCAGCTTTTTAAAAATTTCTTTAAGGGGCGCCTGGGTGGCGCAGTCGGTTAAGCGTCCGACTTCAGCCAGGTCACGATCTCGCGGTCCGTGAGTAAGAGCCCTGCGTCAGGCTCTGGGCTGATGGCTCAGAGCCTGGAACCTGTTTCCGATTCTGTGTCTCCCTCTCTGTCTGCCTCTCCCCCGTTCATTCTCTGTCTCTCTCTGTCCCCCCAAAAAATAAATAAACGTTGAAAAAAAAATTTCTTTAAAAAATTGCTTTTAGATTCTGCATACAAGTGAGATCATATGGTATTTGTCTTCCTCCGTCTGACATATTTCACTTAGCATAATTCCTTCAAGGTCTATCCATGTTGTCAAATGGCAAGGTTTCATTCTTTGACATGGCTGAATGATATTACATTGTGTATATATCCAACTCTTCCTTATCCATTCATCTATAGATGGACATTGAGGTCATTTCCATGCCTTGACTATTGTAAATAATGCTGCAGTGAGCATTGGGGTGCAAATATCCTTCTGAGTTGGTGTTTTCGTTTTCTTTAGATAAATACCCATAAGTGGAATTGCTGGATCATATGGTATAATTTAAAATTTTTTTTTGCTTTATATCTTTTTATGAGCAAATATGGATATATATGATTTTTACTACAAGATGTTAAAAGTAGTTAGCTCTAGATTTTTTTAATTACCTCTTTCCTCCAATTTTTTCTTTTTTAAAAAATATGAAATTTATTGTCAGATTGGTTTCCATCCAACACCCAGTGCTCATCCCAACAGGTGCCCTCCTCAATGCCCATCACCCACTTTCCCCTCCCTCCCATCAACCCTCAGTTTATTCTCAGTTTTTAGAGTCTTTTATGGTTTGCCTCCCTCCCTCTCTAACTTTTTTTTCCCTTTCCCTTCCCCCACGGTCTCTGGCAATTTTTAATTTTTTGAAGAAACTCCATATAGTTTTCCATGGTGACTTCATCAATTTACATTCCTACAAATAGCGTCCAAGTATTCCCTTTTCTTTATTACTAAAAAAATTTTTTATGTTTATTTTTGAGAGAGACTGAGACAGAGTGTGAGCAGGGAAGGGACAGAGAGAGAGGGACACAAAGTCTGAAGCAGACTTTAGGTTCTGAGTTGTCAGCACAGAGCCCAATGCGGGGCTTGAACTCAAGAATCGTGAGATAATGATCAGAGGTGAAGTTGACTGCTTAACCGACTGAGCCACCCAGGCGCCCCATGTTTGCTTTTCATTACATCCTCACCAATGCTTGTTATTTATTGTCTTTTTGGTAATAGCCATCTTAACAGGTGTGAGGTGATAGCTTATTGTTTTTGATTTGCATTTCTCAGATGGTTAGGGATGTTGAACATTTTTTCATGTACCTATTGGTCATCTGTAGCCTTTTTTGGAAAAATGTCTGTTTAGATTCTCTGCCCATTTTCTAATCAGATTGGTTTTTTTGATACTGATTTCTATACATTCTTCTATATATTTTGGATATTAACCCTTTTTCAGATAAATGTTTTGAAAATAAACTTTATCCCATTCAACAGGTTGCCTTTTCATTTTGTGGTTGGTTTTCTTTGCCATGCACAAGCTTTTTAATTTGACATAGTTCCTCTTGATTATTTTTGCTTTTTGTGTCATATCCAAAAAATCCTTATCAAAATTGATGTCAAGGAGCTTATTGCCTATGTTTTCTTCTAGGAATTTTATGGTTTCAGGTCTCAAATTCAAGCCTTTAATCCAGTTTAAGTTACTTTTTGTGTATGGTGTCAGAGTCCACTTTTACTTGTTTGCAAGTGGCTCTCTAGTTTTCCCAACACAATTTACTGAAGAGACCATCTTTTCTGTCTTGTATATTTTTGCCTCCTTTGTAATAAATTGACTGTGTATGAGTGGGTTTACTTCTGGGCTTCCTGTTTTTTTCTATGTGTCTGTTCTTAGGCCAATACCATACTTTTTGATTGCTATAGTTTTGTGATACAATTTGAAATCAGGGAGTGTGATGCTTTGTTCTTCTTTTTCAACATGGCTTTGGCTCCTTGGGGTCTTCTGTGGTTCCATATAAATTTTAGGATTATTCTATTTCTGTGAAAAATGCCATTGAAATTTCAGTAGGGATGGCATTGAATCTATAGGTGGCTTTATGTAGTATGGATATTTTAACCATATTCTTCCAATCTGTGAACATGTAATATATTAACACTTGTTTGTGTAGTGTTTAGTTGCTTTAATATCTAATAGTTTTCATGAACACATATTTTCTCCATAATGTATATGAAAACCTTGTGCAGAGGAATACTAGACAGCACTTCAGCATTGAGCTTGGGGGGAGCATTTTGAACAGCAGAATCACAAAGAAAAAGCATTAAAAATGTGAAAAACATGGTGCTAGACTGTGAAAAGGACTTGTATCTATAGTATAAGAGCTGAAACAAGAGGGCTGAGCATGGCCTGAGCTGAGAATATGGGATTTGACTCACATTTTTCACTGGGTTGCACATGTCTGTGAATGACTACGAAAGCACCATGAGTACTGATTTTGAAGTTACAAAAAAAAATTTATTGAGTGGGTAAGTTTGCAAGTACAAAATTCACAAACAATGAAGAAAACTTGTTAAAAATTTTTTTTTAATGTTTATGTATTTTTGAGAGAGAGAGAGCATAAGCAGGGGAGGGGCAGAGAGAGAGGGAGACACAGAATCTGAAGCAGGCTCTGAGCTGTCAGCACAGAGCCAGACATGGGGGTCGAACTCACAAACCATGAGATCATGACCTGAGCTGAAGTCGGACGCTCAACCACCTGAACACCAGGCGCCCTTAAAGATCACTTGTATAGCATTTTCTGGGTACTTTCTTGTGAGTCAAGTACTGAATTAAGAAATTGATTTCTAATAACCTCATAATAAACTCATTTTTCAGATGAAGCAGGTGTGGAATAATTAATCTTGCCCAAGGGCACACTGCTGTAGATGATAGACCTGTGATTATGACTACCTATCTTTGACTCTTTTTTTTTTTTTTTTTTTCAACGTTTATTTATTTTTGGGACAAAGAGAGACAGAGCATGAACGGGGAAGGGGCAGAGAGAGAGGGAGACACAGAATCGGAAACAGGCTCCAGGCTCTGAGCCATCAGCCCAGAGCCCGACGCGGGGCTCGAACTCACGGACCGTGAGATCGTGACCTGGCTGAAGTCGGACGCTTAACCGACTGCGCCACCCAGGCACCCCCTATCTTTGACTCTTGAGTCTGCTTATAAACAATAGGCTGTATGGAAGAAACTGAGATGAAGAGGTTAAGTTACTCAAGCCTGCCCAACTAGAAACTGGTAGAGCAGGGACTTAGAGTTTCCTCTAATTGAAGACCATGCTCCTGACAGATCATCTCACAGAATAGAATAGGGTGATGAATAGAAAGAAAGAAAAGGTAACCATCAGGACAAAGGGCTTATGCCAGTTGGAGTTTTGTCCACGGAACTCTGAGATGTAAACTATCAGTTTTGAAACTTGGCTTCTTGGCTTTGCTTAGACAAGACTCTAATGCACAAATAAAGGTAAGCTCATCTTGATTTTTTTAAGTTTAAAATATGTTTAAATTGAGGTGAGTATGAGAAGATTAAGTAGGAAAGTAAAGTTGGCAATCATCTTTTGAAAGTTTTTTTGAAGGAGAAAGAGAGTTTGCTCCTTTTTGACAGTTCTTTTGTGTCTATTGCTTTTGACTCCTAAAGGTTTGGACAAACTAGAGGGGTTAAATAAATCCAGTGATCTAGAAAATTTTCTGTATTTGCCTCTTTAATTTGTGGGCAATGTAAGGGAAATAATCTCTCCTTTTGGACAAGGGGAAATGGACACATTTCTTGTTGAAGACTAAATTTTTGTAAACATTTTGTAAACATTTGTATAAACATTTTGGAGAGTGATTTTGCAATAGGCATCCAATGTGTATACTAGGAAATGTAGCTAAAGGATATAGATCTAAAAGTATGTTTGTCAGTATGTTCCTTGAGGATATATATATATAGGATATACACATATATAATTAATATAATTAAATAAAATACATATAAATATTATATAATATATCAATATAATTATATAAAATATATAACATATAATATATATAAAATATAAGTTTATATAATAAAAAGTATAGTATTTTATATACTATATAAAATATAATATAAATTTATATAATAAAATTATATAAAAATAAAATATTAATATATGTATATATTTTAATGAGACATTGGAAATAACCAAAATGTCCAATGATAGGAAGCTGGTTAAATAGTTATAACTATATCATAAAATATTATGCACATGGCAATAAATGTACAGCCTTTCTGTATTTATTTTACATACATTAATCTCAGTATAAAACTTTTGAGAAAGTCTTAACTCTATGAAAATATATTCATGATGCTTTTAAGAGACAAAAGTCAGAAAATGTTTATATACTATAATATAGAAAGATGTATGTTTGCCTTTGTGAAAAAAGTTAAAAGGAAAAACAAAATATTGAGTATGGTTTCTCTGACAAGTGTAACTGTAGATCGATTTTAGTTCTCCTTTTGATAATATAATGGGTGAGAAAATCCCTTGGTTGTATTTTTGCTTTAAAAATCTGGTCTGTAAATCTTGATTTAATTGGATCATACAGTCCATTTACATGTATTGTAATTATTATTGTTATTATTTCTTTTTTTAAATGTTTATTTTTGAGAGAGCACACCCGAGGGAGGAGCAGAGAGAGAGGGTGAGACAATAGAATGCAAAGCAGGCTCTAGGCTCTGAGCTGTCAGCACAGAGCCTGATGCAGGGCTTGAACTCCTGAACTGTGAGATCATGACCTGAGCTGAAATCAGCTGCTTAACCGACTGAGCCACCCAGGCTCCCCTGTAATTATTGATACATTTGAATTTATATCATATTTTGTAGGTTTTATTTGGTCTATTAGTCTGATCTTTTGTTCTCTTTTTTAAAGGCATTTTTAAAAATGTTTACTAATTTTGAGAGAGAAGGAGAGAAAGGGAGTGTGAGCAGGGGAGAGGCAGGGAGAGGCAGAGAGAGAGAGAATCCCAAGCAGGCTCTGCTCTGTTAGTGCAGAGCACAACACAGAGCTCAATCTCACAAACCATGAGATCATGACATGAGCTGAAATCAAGAGTTGGAGGTTTAACTGACTGAGCCACGATATGTGTCTCTTATTTTCTCTACTGGCCTTTTTGAGTTCATGTTTTCATTTTATCTTTTACTAGACTCTCTCTGCTCTTGTAATGATTAGTTGCAAAATTAGTATATTCATGTCTCATTTACTAAGGTAAATCAATCCATATCTTCTTTTCAAACAAGAAAAAGTCCTTTAGAAGACATTAACTCCATTTACCCTATTCCTGAATTTTATACTATGATTGCATATTTTATTTTATTTTATTTTATTTTATTTTATTTATTTATTTATTTATTTATTTATTTATTTATTTATTTTTTTAAAGTTTTATTTTTTATTTTTGGGACAGAGAGAGACAGAGCATGAACGGGGGAGGGGCAGAGAGAGAGGGAGACACAGAATCGGAAACAGGCTCCAGGCTCTGAGCCATCAGCCCAGAGCCCGACACGGGGCTCGAACTCACGGACCGCGAGATTGTGACCTGGCTGAAGTCGGATGCTTAACTGACTGCGCCACCCAGGCGCCCCTGCATATTTTATTTTTTATCAAAAGATATTATCATTTTTATTTAATATGACTCATGTTCATTTAACTCTACCCATATATTTGTTATATTCTTAGCTTTTCATTCCTGCTGTATCTCTAATCTGCCATCTGGAATCACTTTACTTCTACCTGAATTACATCCTTTAGAATTTAAGCTAGTTGCAAGTTCTCTAAGTTTTTGTTTGCCTGAAAGTGTCTTCATTCTTCATGCTTCATTCTTCATGGATAGTTTGTCAGGTATGGAATTTGAGGTTGGCAATTTTTTTGACTTCCAGAACATTGAACATCAGTTACTTTTGTTCAGCCTCCTTTGTAGCTTTCAGCCAAACAGCCACACCCTTGAGTACAATTAGTCTTTTTTCTCTGATTGCTTTTAAGATCTTCCTTTAGACTTAGGTGTTCTGAAGTACCTCAGTGTGGGTTCCTTTTTAATTATCCTGCTTGGGACTTGTTGACCTTCAGCGTTAGGAGGAACTAAAAACAAACCTTGCTCCCAATCCACCTCACATCCCTCCACTGAGAACTGGAAGGAAATTTCTCAATTGTTCAGCAGAGGAAGAAAAATAAAAATTCCTGAGAAGTTGTAACCACAGTGCCCCTCAGTCATATTTGCAGCCTAAATTCACACTGCTTGCATGGTCTGACAAACACCTAAGAATTCAGTTTAAAGTGGTAACAATATAGTAGGTCCCCTTACCCCAATCTTCTGATAGAAGCAAATGTAAATCCTGCCTTGAGAAAACCACTTTCATTCCATTTAGCAAAATAAGCAACTTACTGTCATTATTCACTAAACATTTTAGGGAGAAAGTCATTGTAAGTAAGAATGAGTGGAAACAACATATAGCACAAAAACTTCAGATGCTGGTGTTTTTAGGTATGTAAATATATAATATATATCATATATATATATATATATATCATGTAATATATAAATTTATATAAAATATATAAATAAATAGAAGTGTTTATCATAAAGAAATCAAAGGTCAATTTAAAAACTTGTGGAGGGAATATTAAACCATAGAGGATAATTAGATTTAGATTGAATCTGAAAGATGAATTATTTGAAATGAAAAACTTTATTATTGTTTTTAATAGCATATTTGACTAGTTTCTCCAAACCACATCTATGTCTGTTCTGTTTGGATTCTAATTATATGGCAGTGGTGGTGGGTGGTATTTGAGCTTACTTTCTAAGAATGCCACTTTAAGAAAACTCACCTATTTGGTGGTTACTGGGAAGAATGATGCGCCGTTTTACACTTTGGTACAATTCCACAAATTTCTGAGAATCCTATAGGGTTAAAACAATGTGCTTCAGGTACTCTAAAGAAATACAAAAATGAGTGTGCAGGGTTTGTACTTCCCAGAACTCTGAAAATAACAGAAGCACAAGATGCACGTATAAAAAGCTCAGATACAAAATAGATGATATATTGTGAGATAAAGGTCAGTGGCATACAGGCATACAACATGGGATGTTGGGAGGGATACTAAATCTGAAGGCAACACAGTGGTAAAAATGGTTTTCAGAGGAATTTTGTTCAGGGTAATTGCTTTCTCTTTCAAGAATGTTACTTTTCCAAGATTCTTGACAAATAATTGTGGGTGGAAACTGGGATCACAGGTGTCCTGAATGAATTGCCGTATGTAGGAGAAAGCAAAAAATGTGTTGGTTGTGGGACAGGGGAAGAGTGGGGGAAGGAAGGAGGGAAGGAGAGAGAGCTTGACTTGGAGCCAGGAGGAACCCAAGGTTGCATGCTTCTGAATGTAATTCTTCCCTGAGAACTGCTGAACCTTCAGTAATGCCTACAGATGTGCTTAAATGCTTCATGAACATATGTTTACTGGACTGAGTTGTATGTTCTGGCTCTAAGTGAGGCAGGATGGAGAGATCCTGGAGGCAGTGCACAACCAGGAGGGTGAAGTGGGAAGATCTGAGTGATGGGAACTGGTGGCTATCGGGAGGAGAACTTCATGCCAGCCCAAGATAGGGAACGAGGCACTGCGTCAAGTCTAACTACGCCCCTGAGGAGAAAGAGACCCCAGAGGACACGTGGGTGATGTTAAGAAAGCTCTTGGGAGAGAGCTGGGACCTAGACATGCAAGTTGGATTTAGACAGGAGAAAGAGGAGGGGATTCCAGGAGGAGGAATGCGCTTGAGCAAAGGCACAGAGGACAGAAGCTGTAGGGCGCTGTTACTGTCATCATCAGTGACCATGCTCGCTGTTTGCCACAGGTCCGGCTAAGGGAACAGCAGACACTGAACGTGACATGGCTTGGTGTTAGGACAGAACCTAGGATTCTAGGTTGTAGTCTCCCTTACTTGTGGGTGGCTCTTACCTTTCTGTTGCACTGTTGTGGCCTCTTTCATGTTAGTCTTGCTCCTACGGGCTTATGTTCTGCCTCCAACAAAGACCAGTGGTGGCAGACTGGGTTTCAGGAAAGGGGTGCTCATGGTGGCCAACTGCATCGTCATGCTGCATCTCCTGGTTATGATTAAGTTGTCATTTGGCCCATTTTGGCCTGAAAATGGCTTTCTGGAGCACCTCGGGAGATGTCAAACTCCATAACTGAGCTCCGGGACCAAAGCATTCACGCACAAGTAAATGAAAGCAGACCTGTCATTGGGCCCTGCCCCCTGAAATATGGCAGCCCACATCTTGGAAGGTTACAAACCCCACTGTCCATCATCCCCCACAGACTTCCTCCTGCTGACGCTTTTCAGCCCCTTTGCAACCTGAATCGCTTGACACTGGGGAAAAGGTGAAGTAAAAGTGCAATAAAACCCAGTGTCGACTGGGAGTGCACTTGAACATGATACTCCAGTTCAAAGAACATTGTTTGAAACAGCATGGAGTTTGTGACAAACATGTAATTAATGACCATCAAATGCTTTTGATTAAAAAGAGCATGAATCTAAAGCCACATGGAAGGTGGCTTTCTTTTTTTAAGGCAAAGAGGTTGCTTACATCTTTGAGGGCTATGCAGTGACCACAGAACTTTTGGTTCAGGGGGTTGGAAATCGGCCCCATGCTACGTCACAGTGCATATTTTACTTACAAACATAGTTGCTACTTCACCAAGTGGTCACTCATTTGAAGTCAAAGTTATCTGATTATAGGAAAATAACTTGACCATTCTGATTACTGTCAGTATTTGGGAAGCTTGTTCCAACAAAGCACCTTCATAAAATGGCCATCTTGTCATCTAATTGTATATATGCAACTTGGTTAATAACCCCCTAGTTTTGGAAAGAGCTGCAATTTGAGATGATGCCGGTGAGGACCTTCACAACAGCTGGCAATTTTTTTTTTTAACTGTATGAAAGAGTTACAGATCATCTCAATATGGCCCTAGTCTAATATGATATCTCGGTGATACATGCTGTGTTTAGAGGTAAGATAAGGAAAAGTTCCTTCATGCTAATTTCCTGCCCATTTGTAATCATTAGGTCTTAAAATTCCCCATATATCTCTGTCATGTACATAAAAGGCCCCGATTGCTTAACTTCCACTCATACATTTCACACACCTGGTTTTAGGTAACAATTCTAGAGTAGGACGAGAGGAAGGTCTAAGGAAACAAAACAAGGAAAATGCTTCCAGTTTGCAACATCAAGTTTTCTTACGTTGAGTCATAAACAACCCCAGTTAGCAAAGCATGTTCACAGTTGAAGTGTCCTTTTGATAAGCAGTTTGTGTGCACATTTCCCTGGGAGAAGATGGCAGTTGTGTAGAATCATGGCAGTCGGTCCTTTTGGAGATTTATAAGGAGAGGTGGGGCCATGTTTACCAAGCCCTCTGCTTTCCTCACCAAATCAATTCCTTGTCAGGGTCCAGTCAGATCTCTGGAAGGGGTTAAGTAGGAGTCCAGGGGGACCACTTGACATCTGCTCCACTAACAACTTTTTGATCTTGTTGTTTTTGGCTTTTGAAGGGCAAGCCCACATTGAAGTGTGTGTGTGTGTGTGTGTGTGTGTGTGTGTGTGTGTGTGTGTGTAGTGAGAGAGAGAGAAAGGAGGGGTTGCTTTGGTGTGTGAGAGAGAAGGAAAACCACCCCATGATGACAGATCAAATGAAGGCAAAATAACTTTTTTTAAAGTTGAGTGGGATTACATGCTATGAAAAGATGATAATAGGAAGGAAAACACCATGGGTTTCATGTGTGAAACCCTTTGTGAGCAGGAATGTAAACCATGTGGGTGTTTTGCTATCAGTAACGGACGCTTTTAAAATGGGTGTCAGTTAAAACCACATACATACTTTACTCTGAGCCATGGCCTCTCAAGTTTACTGAGCCTTCTGGCATGGAGCTTTTCTTTCCCATTTTGGGCAAAACCAAAATGAAACCCTGCCAAGAAGAGCGTGAGGGAAGCCTGGGCAGAGATGGCAGATTCTAACGCTAGGGGCTCAATTCCCATCAGCTCAGTTGCCACGTTTGCCTCCTATTCTAGTCCATTCAGGCCGCTGTAATAGAAATATCGTAGTTGAGGTGCCTGACAAACAACTGAAATCTTCTTACAGTTCTGGAGGATAAGTCCACGGTCAAGGTACTAGCAGACTCAGTGACCGGTAACACTGCACAGTCTGGTTCACGGACAGTGTCCTTTTGCAGTGACCTCTCTGGGGTCTCTTTTCTAAGGGCACTAGTCCCATGCAGGACCTAATCCCCTCCCAAAGGCCCGCCTCCTTGTGCCATCACGCTGGGGGTTAGGTTTCACCATAGGCATTCTGGGGGGTGGTGGACGCAGACAATCAATAGTTGATCCATCCCAGGCTCGGGTCCTCCTCTTCCTTGGTGGGAGCAAGGAAGAGAAGTGAAAGACTGGGGTGGGGGATGGGGAAGGGAAAATGGCTTAAATCATCCAAAGCTTAAAGCATTCCGAAGCATCTGAAAGAGTGAGGTGGAGAGCAGGTGGCTGAAGCAGTCATTTCTGCCGTAGCATCTGGATTTGGGGTATCAGGGTGGCAGGTCTCTCACTTACCCCTTCCAATACTGCCGCTTGTTGGCTCTTCAGCCCTCCTGAGTCCGGAAGGATTGCAAGAGGAAGACCTCGATATGATGAAGATGGTTTGTTTGGTCAGGGGCTTTTAGCATGTACGTGTTTTCCTGTCTTGACCGCTCTCAAATTGAGTCTCTGATAATGTTTTGTCCTTGACTTCTCTAAAAGATAACATGGGACCCGCAAAAAGCTATCAGGAAGGGTTTGGACTCCCTCTCCATGTCCCCTTCCACCTATGGTTGAAGGTTGAAGCTATAATCGTGTTCACTATTGAACTTCAGCCGTTCTCTTGGTCTACTGTAAAGGTCCTATTCAGCTCTTCTCAGACAAGTACAGGATGGGTTTATCTGAGGCTTTCCGGTATAGAGGCTAACCCAAGCTGAGAAGCTGAGTTCCACTGTGGGGAACAGAGATGGTCAAGTCCAGGGTTTGGCAACAGGAGAGTTTGGAAGGTGGGGAGAAGGAAAGGGTAACCCACCCCCCAAGCTCCCACATGTCATGGCACGTAACGCAAGTCCAACTTCTGCTGGGATCTGTTCAGGGAGTCTGAGAGCTCCAAGCGCACCCTAGACTCCCCATTTATGGAAAGTCTGCAGTAAGGAATTGACGTGAGTGTACTCGTGTAGACATCATAAAGTTGGTTTCTCTTTGGTCAGAGACCTAGGAAGTGAGATGTGAACCCAGGTTTCTCTAAATCTGGACAAAGGTAATTTAATCCTATTCCCTGATCCTCAGAGACTTGATGGCTAGGGAGTCTCCCATTATGTGCTTTAGCGTTCAGATCCCACCAGAGGCAGAGGCCTGGCTCCTTGATGGCAATCCCATCTACACCTTGAGAGGAAAGGTTTTGTTTTTCAGTGAATTGCTTTGGGAGGAGGCATGTTACCCGTGGTGCCATTAGATGGGACCTGCCCTGGCTACATCTTCGCAATCCAACCGCCCTGGACGTCCGTCTCCACACCCTGGGTTCTGAGTCCGGACATCTGGAAGGGGTGTGGGGCTGGGCTCGGCTTGCTGCCTCTCCTTTGCCTTTCATGTCACCTGGAGTCTGCTCAGCAAGGTCTACTGTGAGGGCTTAAAACTAATCTCCCGTAGTTTACGAGCCCAAATCCATTTGCAATGAGGAAGACCCCGGCTGACCAGCGGCTTAAACACATGTCCGCTGCTGTAGCATTCCTCCGGCGAGACTCGAGTTCCACACGCATGATGTCAGCGAGAGCCCGGGCAGGCCTTTCTCCCACACGTGGCTCAGAAATCATTTACAAAGCAAACAGAAAAGACAGCCCTGGGCAGGCGACTGTTGCTTTTGCTCTCAGCCAGGCCTGTGCTTGCAGGCCACTCCTCGAGGGCTCCTCTGAAGTGAAGGTGTGATTGAAAACAGGTGTCTACCCAGTGCCTATAAAATATATACTGGCAATGGGGGAGATCCTTGGAGGTTCTTTCGCCTGGTCGAAGTATGGAGACAATTCCCAACTCTGACTCTGCCTGGACCCAGGCCTCCAGCCTCATCTCTCTTAAAAAAACATAATCCAAAAAACTTGCAGGGAGACCGGGAGCATCTGGTTCCCCCATCCCGTCCTGTAGAAAGAAATGTGAAAAAGATTAGAGACTCTGTCAAAACGTCAGACTGGGCATTGCGCAGCTGGAAATGTGGCTCTTGTCCTCGGCCTCGTGTCCGCCCCACCCCCCACCCCTCCCCAAACCTCCCATGCCCCAAGGCAACCCAAGTGACCTTGGACTGTAAGCAGGGCGGGCAAAGCGGTGACTGTGATTTGGGCGCCAGACTTACCCAATTTCTATTTAGCAAATAAATCGAATGTACTGCTGCTTGTGTTTAGGATAAATACCTGATGAGAGTCTCTTAAAATATGACTCCTGCTGCCCATAAAGGAAAGGGATTTCAGCTGGGCAGTGTCTGTCCCGGGCCCGAGGATTGTGTTTCCCCGATTTGTTGTCGGCCATGTGCTCCCGATCTGCCCTACCTTGCAAGCTCATTAAGCAGATGCTTGGCTGCGGGGATACTGACGACGCAGCTGTATTTCATTTGTAGATAATAGATGCAATAAATGTAATAACCAAACGAGATGTGTTGACTCCTGAGCTAATTTGGGTGTAGATGTTACAGCATTTGTGCAGCTGGAAATGTTTCCATCACACAAATGTGTTTCGGATAAATGTGCCCTGTTCCTGTCCTCACTAGGACAGAGCCCTCCCCCCCTCAACCCCTCCCAAACCATCTTGTATATCTAAAAATACATGTTCATAAGTTATAGTCAGTCTAAACGCTGTTTGAAAGAATATTAACATCAGCAATTCATTACTCAAACAGGTGACATTAAGCCCTTACCCTGGGCGGGGGAGGCAGGCAAAGCAGACCTGCTCTCCTTAGGCATTTTTAGTTTAGAATTTGCAAACCCTTAGTTGGAAGGGTGTGGATCCACTCATTTTTTTTTGCTTCCTTTTTTTACAGAATGTCTTTTTCATGGTCCATATGTTTCTAGAGGCTCCTCACCTTTTGTCTTCTCTGATATTTAAGCCAAGGCGAGCCGGGTAGTTGTGTGTGTGTACAGTTTTGTGAATCTACAACAGTGGCTCTTGGGGTGGACGGCCTTAACAGAAAGAAGCTCATCGTGCATGAGAGAGTTGTGCATCCCAGAAGCCCTTATGATTACCACGGATAGCCTTGGTCAACTCTAGGCCTTGCCTGTTTTTTGCACAGCTTGGGAACTAAGAAAGGTTTTTATATTTTTAACAGGCTGTGAAGAACCAAAAGAAGAAGAAAATTTTGTGACACACGAAAATGAGGTGAAATTCAAATTTCACTGTCCATAAATAGTCTTCTGAAAACACAGCAACACTCATTCCTTTGTTATTTTTTGTGGCTCTTTCGGTGGATAGTTGCAAAATTACCCATTCAGCCCATATACAGAAAAAGTTTGCCAACTTCTGGCATAGACTAAGACCCCACTGATTAATGCAAGTGAGGAAAAGCTAAACTTGATTGCAGTGAATTTTATTTAATTTTTTAAAATGTTTATTATTTAGAGAGAGAGCATGCTGGGGAGGGGCAGAGAGAGGGAGAGAGAGAGTCCCAGGCAGGCTCTGAACTGGCAGCACAGAGCCCAATGTGGAGCTTGAACTCAAGAACTGTGAGATAATGACCTGAGCCAAACTCGAGAGTCTGACATTTAACTGACGGAGCCACCCAGGCACCCCAATTGCAGTGTATTCTAAATTGAAATTATCTTCACTTCCAGTTATGTGCGCCAAGGGAGATTATGTTTATCACTGGTTGTTGGCAGAGTTCCTTCGTGAAGGAAGCATCGCCATCAGCACGTATCAGTAATAGTCTAATCTTTGTTCCTTACGCTCACGTTTCAGTGAATTGCACGATTAGTATGCAAGCACTGTTTCTTATCTGCTCGAGAAACTTGGGTAATTTTTTCTTTTATAATCTATTAATACTGTCAATACTTGTTTTCTCAATAGACACTCTTGAAAGCCAGGTTTATTAGGGTCTGATTTTCATACATTATGAGGGTTTATAGATCCAGGAGTTTTGACAAAAGTGTTCATTCACTTCACTGTCACCACAAAGACATAGGACAGTTCCCACACCCCAAAAAAGTTCCCTCCTGCCCTTTTGTGGTCAGTTGTCTTTCCCCCTCTTTGGCCCCTGGCCATAACTGATGTGTGTTCTGTTCCTATGGTTTCGCCTTTTCAAGAATGTCACAGAAATAGAATCACACAGGGTGTAATAGGTATTTTACAGTACATTTCAATCCCCACCCCCAACTGCGGTTTAGATGCCAATGAAATCTTAATTGATGAGTTTTTACTCTACATGCAACAAACATTATCTAATTAAGATCAAATCTAATTTCCATGGTTATCTGGACTGTGGTCCATATGGTTACATTGAACTTGTGGGATTGGAATTCCAAAGTTAATGTAAACTGTTCTTTTGAAGAAGGAAAATATTGGGATCAATGATACTGAATCTTCTTGGATGGATTTTTTTGGTTATATAATCTTAGCCTTTTAGTTTAATGGCCCCCAAATGATTTCTAAGCTAGGTTTTGTCTGTGAGTGAAAGTGGAAGAGAAATTCTGCTTGGTCACAACCTGTCAATCTGAACCTTTCTTTCATTACATCTTAAAAAAGAAATTCATTTATATAGCTTTATTTTCTAGGAATAGGGAGTTGAAGGAAGTCTCGTTTACCTCATACATAAATAAAAAGAAGCATGTCAGCTTTGCACTAGGAACCAAAAAGAGAAAGTGTGTATTTCCTGTGTTTATATATTACACTGCTTTTTTGGTTAAGTTGAATTTGCTCTATAGAAGCAGCTGTTTTTATGCTCCTTTTCTTTCTAGACAGTCCGGCAACAAAGAGAGAGAGATTGCTATATGCTGACTGTGCTGTGTTAATGCAAATAAATTTGAAAAAGGAATTAATATTCAAGATCATTAGTCTTAATCTAGCCTGTCGCTTCCTGTTTCCATATTTAGTGTTCAGTAGGGTCACACTGTTGCCTTTTGGTGACCCTTTTCTAATTGTCTGGGATGGAGAAAGTCCAAAGGATCCCTTTAGTGTGGAAGCCAAGCCTGAACTTAAGTAATGCATTGATACTTAAGCACCCCGAAGGTCTTGCTGGATCTGGTTTTCCATGTTAACATTTATGTGCTTTTGCGTATTTTTCCTCTAGTGACCGGAAAAATATGAAAAATAGATTGACTGTACCTTGAGCATCTTTTTCAGTGGTAGGTTTTTATCCAAGAGGACTAGTGTTTTGCCTTCTCTTTCTACACAAATGGGTTTTGGATTAAAATTTAGGGTAGCAAGTTCAAAAATGGGTCTGAAGTTTTCATTTTATTTCAAACTGAACTCATATTACTCCTGTTGAAACTTGTACTGACAGGCTTATACATATAATTTATGATATTTCCTATCAAGATGTTTAGCTGAATTAGAAACACTTGTGAACAAGTCTTTCTGCAGTTGGTTAAAAGGCATTTTTCTGCCGAGGAAGCGAGCATTTTGTGGTGTGCAGAGGCACAAAAAGGGACCAGGATACCTTTTATTTCAAGAACTGTTGATCAAGTAATTGACCATAAACTGTTTACAACCGTGACCCTTGTTGCAATCACAGAGGAGGTGTTTATGGATAGACATTAAGCTCTTTTTTAAAGTTGTTCACAAAGTACTGTTTACAGAGCAAACTTCCCCAAATATTTTTCTCTGAAACATTACATGAAGTAGATAACAAAGTTTATCAGACTTTGTGTTGAGGGACAAAAGGAGATGAACAAGTGAAACTATGCCCATGCTTTTGGGAGAACCTGACTTTTTCAGCAGTACCATTTTCACATTTTATTTATTTTTATTTTTTTATTAATTTTTTTACATGTTTGTTTATTTTTGAAGGACAGAGACAGAGCTCAAGCGGGGGAGGGGCAGAGAGAGAGGGAGACACAGAATCTGAAACAGGTCCCAGGCTCTGAGTTCTCAGCACAGAGCCCGATGTGGGGCTTGAACCCATGAACCACATGATCATGACTTGAGCCGAAGTCAGGCATTGAACCAACTGAGCCACCCAGGCACCCCAGGAGATTTGTTTTTTAAAGTTCATGTGAATCGATTGTTAAACAAAAGAAAGGTACATTTATTTTGAAAAGAATGCATTGGTTTCCTGTCTCATATTCAGGTCATTTATCCATTTTGAATTTATTTTTGTGAATGGTGTAAGAAAGTGGTCTAGTTTCATTCTTCTGCATGTTGCTGTTCCATTCTCCCAGCACCATTTGTTACAGAGACTGTCTTTTTTCCATTGGTTACTCTTTCCTGCTTTGTCAAACACCCTAGAGGAGAAAGCAGGAAAAAACCTCTCTGACCTCAGCTGCAGCAATTTCTTACTTGACACATCTCCAAAGGCAAAGGAATTAAAAGCAAAAATGAAATATTGGAACCTCATGAAGATAAAAAGCTTCTGCACTGCAAAGGAAACAATCAACAAAACTAAAAGGCAACCAATGGAATGGGAAAAGATATTTGCAAATGACACATCGGACAAAGGGCTAGTATCCAAAAGCTGTAAAGAACTCACCAAACTCCACACCCAAAAAACAGATAATCCAGTGAAGAAATGGGCAGAAAACATGAATAGACTTCTCTAAAGAAGACATCCAGATGGCCAACAAGCACTTGAAAAGATGCTCAACATCACTTCTCATCAGGGAAATACAAATCAAAACCGCACTGAGATACCACCTCACACTGGTCAGAGTGGCTACAGTGAACAAATCAGGAGACTATAGATCCTGGTGAGGATGTGGAGAAATGGGAACCCTCTTGCACTGTTGGTGGGAATGCAAACTGGTGCAGCCGCTCTGGAAAACAGTGTGGAGGTTCCTCAAAAAATTAAAAATAGACCTACCCTATGACCCAGCAATAGCACTGCTAGGAATTTACCCAAGGGATACAGGAGTACTGATGCATAGGGGCACTTGTACCCCAATGTTTCTAGCAGCACTCTCAACAATAGCCAAATTATGGAAAGAGCCTAAATGTCCATCAACTGATGAATGGATAAAGAAATTGTGGTTTATATACACAATGGAATACTACGTGGCAATGAGAAAGAATGAAATATGGCCTTTTGTAGCAACGTGGATGGAACTGGAGAGTGTTAGGCTAAGTGAAATAAGTCATACAGAGAAAGACAGATACCATATGTTTTCACTCTTATGTGGATCCTGAGAAACTTAACAGAGGACCATGGGGGAGGGGAAGGAAAAAAAAAAGTTAGGGAGGGAGCCAAATCATAAGAGACTCTTAAAAACTGAGAATAAACTGAGGGTTGATGGGGGGTGGGTGATGGGCATTGAGGAGGGCACCTGTTGGGATGAGCACTGGGTGTTGTATGGAAACCAATATGACAATAAATTGCATAGAAAAATAAAATAGGGAAAAATATGAAATTTGCAAATAAAAATTACAAAACATTCTTCATAAAAAAAAAAAAAGAGAAAAGAATGCATTATTTGGAAGGTGTGCTTCTGGCCTAGTGAACAAACTTCCAGAACAACCATGATGCAAACCAAAAGCACTGCTTCCTACAAGCCCAGCTCCCCAGTTGCAGTGCATTTGTGACATCACATGGGTCGAACAGTGATACCAACCCATCAGGTATTTTTGAGGCACCAAATGCTCTTGCACTTGGTAGATGCAGAGGAAACATAAAAGACACTTTTCTCTTCTTCTGACGAGGTGCAAAGAGTTGAACATGGTGAAAGACAGTTCTCGAATCAGGCGTCATTATGAGCAAAGTGATGAAGAAGCTTTGGCAACACTGTAGTTATGAGGTGAAGGGATTGGGTACTCAGGATGTGGTAGAAGGAAATGAGCAGAATGGGTAACGGCGACGTTTTAGGAAGGAAAAAATGGGCAGGCCTAGTGCCTGGGGCTGGGAGAAAACCCAGGTGAATGTTTCTGAAGCCAGGGGGAACCAAGAGACGTAAGGAGAATTCAAGGAGAGGGTTTTGATGAAGAGGATGCTTAATTAAACTCAGGTTAATTTTAGAGGTGATTTTCAGGAGGTTCTGGAACATCCAAGGGAAAGTGCCCAGAGATAGGAGGAATTACTCTATTGATGATTGTTGGGTTCATCTCAATGGCAAATGCTGGTTCTGATACTTAAAGTGTTAATCAGAAAGGTTGAATCGAAAGGCAGTCATTTTGACAGTGTCCTGTGCTGAATAGGAGCCCAAGTTCAGAGTAAATCATAGGAGAAGGAAAAGTAGAAGGGGAAATAAATATTTCCTGTAGAATCTACCAACTACTGGTCCGTGGGCCCTGTGTTGCTTTCTTATGTCAGTCTTTGTGCTGTCCACCCTTGTTTGAGCCAGGTAACACATGCTGTTTGGAAACACTCAAGATTTTCTCCTTCACAGATGAGAAAATGGGATCATAGAGGCTCAGCGTTTTATTCACAGGCTGCGGTTTAAAGCCAGGTCTTTCTGACCTCTGAAATCCACGTGCTTTTTTCTCTGTAAAACAAAGTTGACCTGGCCTGTATTTGTTTTCACATCTCGGTTTTGGTTTTCAATGCCTTCTCCCCCTTCTCTTAATCAGTGCTCACCGGGTTTAAGATTTGCAGCCTCTACTTATGACATTGCCTGTTGCTTACAGCTGAGTCTGAGAAAATGTGCACCAAAGACCTCCCTATCAAATTAATAGAGGCCTAACCATTGTCAGATGCTATACATAGGCTCCTCATATCTTGCTCATGTGACTGAGCAGAAGTTTGGGTGACCAGTTTAATATCATGGGATAAACATGGATTGAGCAGACTCCTGTGTCATGACATCATGTTAGCTGTAAAAGACCAAAGTGTCTTGTAAAGAGTGGGAACATCTCCCTGGATGTGGATACAAGTCCTACAGATGTCTCAGGAAACTATGTTAAGAGATGTGTTTTCATTCCCCTCCTGCATTTTTTCCTTATGTATTCTGCACAGGTAGGTAAGCCCCTCTTAGGCCTCTACAGATCTTAACTCAGAGGCTGACTTTAAGACCCATCTTTTGCTTCCTTTACTTTTCCCAAGTGGTAGGCTCATGGGAGAGCAGAGCAGATGGGAAAGAATTTGCTGCTGCGTCACATTGAGGGAAACAGAAAGGGATTTTTGTGAGACTCTGGGCCCTCCCCTACCCCCAGAAAATCAGAGGTGGGTAAAGGAACAATGGGGCATATCTCCTGCTCTGTGGTGGTGCAGGGTGTCAGAGGAAGTAATGGTTGAGCACCCTCAGTGAGGCTGGCTCTGTGCTCTTACCTCCCTGAGAATTCCCGTAGCCACATGTGACTTGCATATAGCGTTCCCAAGCCAGTGCAGTAGACTGGGCTTGGACAACAGGAATGCCAGTGGGAACTGTATTATGTTGAATGACTCATAGTAACGCACAAGTCTTGTGTCTTTGTGTCTTAGGAGTGTCCTTAACTTCACATAGTGACTGATACCCATGGCGATGAAGTCAAGAGTCAGGTTGAATCTGAGTTCAAGAAATTGGAATAAGATTATTTTGTAAGTTTACACATACAAAATAAGATTATTTTGTAAGTTTACAATAGGCCTCTATTAATGTGTAAGTTTACACATTGAGGTTCATGCTGACTATTTGTGTGGGTAGTGCCTATATCAGATTCATTATCATGGATGGGATCCTTATGGGAGGAGAACAGGTAGTGAAAGCTGAGGGATTTTTGTAGTAGGGAAGATCTTTCTGGAAAAAGGAGTCCAAAGAGTTTTCATTGCAGATTCGAGTATGATATTTGTGGCAGAAAATGCTAGTTGCCACCTCTGAATTATTTCTCCCATATTTTCTTTTTCCTTTTTACAATTTTTTAAATGTTTGTTTATTTTTGAGAGAAAGAGTATGAGCAAGGGAGGGGCAGAGAGAGAGGGAGACACAGAATCTGAAGCAGTCTCCAGGATCTGAGCTGTTAGTACAGAGTCTGATGTGGGGCTTGAACCCACCAACTGTGAGATCATGACATGAGCCGAAGCCATATGCTTAACCCACTGAGCCACCCAGGTGCCCCTTTCTGCTATATTTTCTTACTAATCACCTCCAGCTAACAAATTAGTCCCCTTGCAACTTGGATGGCAGTATTACATTTTTCTGGCCATTAGATGAAAAAGGAATGGCTCCCAGGAAGCTTCCCCACTCCCCCAGTTTTATTAAGAGAATTGATGTGCAACACTGTGTAAGTTTAAGGTGTGTAATATAATGACCCAACATATATATATATATATATATATAGAGAGAGAGAGAGAGAGAGAGAGAGAATCTAGTGTATGTATGTGTGTGTGTGTATGTATATATATGTATGTGTATATATATATATATATATATATATATATCTCACAAATGATGACCACAGTAGGTTTAGTTACCATCCGTTACCTCATATGGTTACAATTTTTTCCCCCTTGTGTTGAAAACTTTTAGGATCTACTCTTAGTAATTTTCACCATACATACAGCAGTGTTAACTTTCATTATCATGTTATACATTATATCTTGAGGAGTTATGTGT
Source organism: Leopardus geoffroyi (assembly GCF_018350155.1). Classification (NCBI taxonomy): domain Eukaryota; kingdom Metazoa; phylum Chordata; class Mammalia; order Carnivora; family Felidae; genus Leopardus; species Leopardus geoffroyi. Next base: position 10,073,650 of record NC_059342.1, on the reverse strand, counting down.
CTTATAACTGAAGTTTTGTACCTTCTGAGCACCTTTACCCAATTCCCCGACCTCTCACCCCTGCCATTTGCAACCACAGATGTCATCTCTTTATCTGTGAATTTGTTTAGATTTCACATGTAAGTGAAATGATTCAGTATTTGTCTTTCTCTGCCTGACTCACTTAATGCTCTCAGGGTCCATCCATGTTGGTGTGAATGGCAGTATTCCCCTTTTTTATGGCTGAAGAATCATCCATTGTGCATCTATTAGGTATTTACCCAAAGGATACAAAAATATGGATTTGAAGGGGTACATGCACTCCAATACTTATAGCAGTATTGTAAACAATAGCCAAACAATGGAAAGAGCCCAAACATCCATCAACTGATGAATGGATAAAGAAGATGTGGTGTATGTACACACACACACACACACACACACACACACACGATGGACTATTACTCAGCCATCAAAAAGAATGAAACCTTCCCATTTGCAAGATGGAGGTAGAGTATATTCTAAGCAAAATAAATTACTCAGAGAAAGACAAATGTCATGTGATTTCATTAAAATGTGGAACTTAAAAAATAAAACAGATGAACATATAGGAAGGGGGAAAAATGGAAGAGAGGGAAACAAACCATGAGAGACTCCTAACAATAGAGAACAAACTGAAGGTTAATGGATAGAAGTGGTTGGGAGATGGGCATTAAGGAGAGCACTTTTGTGATGGGCACTGGGTGTTGTATCTAAGTGAGGAATCACTGAATTCTACTCCTGAAACCAGTCTTATGCTGTGTATTAACTAAAGTTTAAATTAAAAAAATTACCCATTATGCATATATACCACATTTTCTTTATCCATTTGTCTGTTGATGGACACTTAAGTTATTTCCATGTGTTGGCTATCTTAAATGATACTGCAATTAACACAGGGGTGCAGACATAGTGATTGTGTTTCCTTTGGATATATCCCCAGAAGTGGAATTGCTGGATGATAACCTTTTTTTTTTTTTTTCTTTTTAAAAAAGATAAAAAGAGAGATGCCTGGGCGGCTCAGTTGGTTAAGTGTCCAACTCTTGATTTTGGCTTCGGTCATGATTTCATGGTTCGTGGGTTCGAGCCACATGTCCATCTCTGTCCTGACAGTGTGGAGCCTGTCAGGGATTCTCTCTCTCCCTCTCTCTGGGTAGCTAGTATACAGACCTTTGCCTGGATCCTTCATCTCCATCGTTTTGTCTGAAATGCACATGTGATGCTCAGGGGTGGGTTTTCCATCTTAGAATCACAAGGACAAAGCTACATGTTAAGCAGAGTGGAGCAGGAGGAGGGAAGGGGTCTGTATCCTCAGTGATGTCCTTGAGTATCTGTACCAGTCCCAGGAGGTATACTTCCAGAATCCTTGGTGGGTGAGAAAAGCCAGTGCCTCTTGTGTTCAGTCACTGTCACTGGTTTTCTGCTCCAGGTGGCCAAATCCTAAAGGACAGGGCCGTGAACGAGAGTATCCAGAAAAACACGAGAAGGGAGGGCCATCCATGGGAAGTACAGAGGTGGGAATGTATGTGGCATATCTAGGCAGCCAGGCATGGAATAGTGTGGAGGGTAATTCTGGCTGAAAAATGTCTGCTAAAAAGATGAGGAAGACCAGGCAAGTATCAAAATGATTAAATACTAAAGTGCTGTCCTTTTAAAATACTGGGAAGAGGACCAACAAATATGTTGGACCAACAAATATGTTTAGGGCTAATTGGGTTAGATTGGGTTTTCACTGATGATAGTCTTGCTCTGGGAAACATGGTTAACTATCAATTGTTAGAACTTGTCAAGTATGCTTTCATAATGAAGATTCCACTGTATTATCCAACAACTGGCTGATGGATTTATGGAGGGGGGGTTGGAATAGCAAATGTTACGTTACTGGCATATGGTATAGATTATGTGGACACAATAGAAAGCAAAGTAGAAACCTGGTGATGGTTCTGATTGATTGAATTTTTCTCTTTCTACTGAGTTAAGCTTTATATTTCAGTTGAAATCATTAAAGCAGAGGCTTGGTGAATCCTCAAGGAGCTTGAAGTAGCCTCCTTCATCTTTCCAGTGGTTCTTGGATGTTAGCAGGCATCACATCTACTCGGGGGAATTTGTTCAGTGCAGATTCCTGGGCTTGACCCTCAGAGATTTTGGTACAACAGGCATGGGATGGCTGTCAGGAATCTTCATTTTTAACAAGTGCCCTGGTGATCCTGTTGCAGACAACTTTCTGAGTGTCATTTGAGAAGTGCTGACCTATAGTCTGTTCTCCTTTCTTATTTCCTCTCCTTCCCTGTGCCATTGTTCTGGGGCTTGCCAGAAGGAAAGGCATTTCAGAAGGCGAGGATCTCATTTAATCTCTCTGACTTTCTGTTAGTAGTTGGGAAGTTTCACCAAAGGGCACACCATTTTCTTCTCCTCTTTTTTTAAAAATACAATTTTTTTTTTCAAATTCTACAGGAATACCATTTATTCCTTTTATTTTATTTTATTTTATTTTATTTTATTTTATTTTATTTTAATTTTATTTTGTTTATTTACTTATTTTAGAGTGTCGGGGAGAGGGCAGAGGAATAGAGAATCCCAAATAGGCTTCACGCTCAGCTTGTGGCCCCAAGTGGGGCTCGATCCTATGACCTTGGGATCAAGACCTGAGCCAAAATTAAGAGTTGCATGCTCACCCGACTGAGCCACCCAGGCACCCCTGTTTATTCTTTTATTAAAGATACTTCTGTTAACTATGAAACTTGTAAAAATTCATGAAGGGATAAATAAGAAAATATGAATATCACCATTCCTCTACCTAGACAGAACCTTTGCTAATGTTCCAGTGTATATCCTTCTTCTTTCTCTTTTTGTAAAATGTGGAATAAATCTGCTTAAAGACATACGTGCTGTTTTCACATCCTTCATGTTTTATCTCATCAGACTTGGTGATGTTCGGGTTCTCTTTGCTAATGTGGAGGTGAATCTACTCTGGTTTCTTCATGAATAGGCTTTTCATCATTATCTTACGAAGCAGTTCTAGTATATTTGTGCACACATCTTCGTTTTATAAGGAAAAGCATTTGATAAATTAACACGGTCTTTTTTTTTTTTTTTTTTAAAGACACAATGTTCATTTCAGGAAAGACACAGACAGAAGTCATTTCTCATTACTCTTTTTGTGTGATTTTATGTTCCAAGCACCTCTTCTTGCAGCAAACCTTACCTCTGTCGTGGAAAAGGACCACCAAGGCACCAGACAACCATATCTCTAAGCATTTATGCCAGTAAATGGTGTTGTAGTAAGAGCATAGATGGTTGGCTGCTTAAATCAGCCATGAGTCTTTGGTTGTAGGTGATAGAAACTGATCCTGACTCGCCTCAGAGGGGAAATTGACCAGCTGTAGAGGAGCTCATGGGACTGAAGGACAAGCAGAATGGAGCCTCAGTGAAGGTAGAAGGACAGCTCAGAAGATCTTGGAGTCAGGTGCTAAAGCACGGTCTCTTCTGGGCCCTGGTCCCAGAGTAAATCTGCGCTAACTCCAAGAGAGTTCCCTGGTGGAAGGGACAGTGTTGACTCACATTTTAAAAAGATCCTGTTGGTTGCTGTGTTGAGAATACACTGAAGGGGAACAAAAGCTGAATCCAGGTCACCAATGAGAAAGCTTCTGCAGTCTGCCAGGTGGGAGATGGTTGGGCCTAGGTCAGAGTGATGTCAGTGGAGGTAATGATGAGGAGTGATCAGGTTCTAGGTCTCTTTTGAAGGCAGAGCTGTCAGGATTTGAAGGAAGTCAGGATATGGGGTATGAAAGAAGAATCAGCAGTGATAGCCGGCTTCTGTTGACTGAGCATTTCTTAAGATGGGAGAGACTGCAGGAAAGAAAAAGTTTTTGGGGGTCTAGGACTTGGTTTGGGTGTGTTAAGGGTGAGCCTCAGTGGCACTATCAGGAGTAGGCATTTGGACACGCAGGTGGGACATTGGATCCAGCGGGGAGAGAGGTCTGTGCTGGAGATAGTAATATGGGAGATAATAGTATGTGAAATTTAAAGTTGTGAGTTGAGATTGAGTGTAGAAGGAAAAGGGAGGAGGCATGAGGCATGCACAGGGAGGGGAGGACTTGACGAGGGGACTGAGAAGGAGTGATCTAATTGATTGGACAGACTTGTAGCTCATAGCTATGCCTTGGTCTGGGAGTGGGAACAGGCTGGCTAAGTTGACAGCCACAGCAAGTCTGCAAGCAGTGGTGGAGGTGGTTCTGAAAAGTCATTATCAGAAGGAATGGGCTCTGTGCACACCTAAACAACATGTGGTCACCGTGTTCCTCTTTCCAGGACTTACTCGATAGGCATTTAGCTCTTGTCACAAAAGTGTGTAAGAAAGACAGGCTGCATACTGGCACACTGATCTGAGATATATAAATTTGCTAGATCCTTATGCTAACCCATGCTGTGTAATTTAATAAAAACAAACTCAAGAATCCTCACTGTCACTTGCAGTCTTGACACTCTGGATTTGGCTGCCAAATTGGACACTAGATTGTGAAATCTTTAAGGCAAGGAATTCTGTCATGTCTCTGTGTCCCTAACATCACACATAGAACTTCACATAGGTTAGATGTTCAGTATACGCTTTTAAAATAAACCATTGTATGCCTTATTTGGGGCAACTGGTACCTTTTATTTCTTTCAAGTTATTGGGTAGTGTGTTTATGAGAGCTCTTGTGGTTCAAGAGAGAAACCCAGCTAAAACTGCCTTATGAAAGAAAGGAAGTTGATTGGTTCTTGGGATGAAAATACGGCAATGAATTCAGGCAAAGCTGGATCCAGGCATCAGTGCCATTGTGTATGTCTCTCACTTGGGTCAGTGCTTTCTTCCTCAGGGGCACCTTTCTCACACAGGATCTCCTCTACCTCACCCTATGATGGCAAGATGTCTACCAGCGGATCCAGACTTTTGTGGAAAGGGGACATCTCTTTCCTGATAGTTCCTGAAGTTCTCAGACATGGGTCACATGCTTATCCCTGATTTAATCACTGTGCCAGGATGATGGCGTCCTCTTAGTGGCTAGCCCTGGTCAAATGCTCACCTTCAGTGCTAGAATCAGGAGGTGGGCTCCACCCCAATTGTATCAGCTAAGATGCGATCCTCCAGGAGAAAACGAGGTGCTACCACAAGACAAAGCAATGGATATTGAGCAGACAGAAGTGACAGACTGTTGCTCTGAGTACAGAGTACATCTCAGACCTGGGAAGAAGCAATCAAATTCTGTGACCCTTCTGTGGTATCTGTTTGCACGAATATTGCCGCATCTGGTTGTGTTTGGTTTAACCATCGTTTGGAATGAGTTGGCAAATTGCAAGAAGTTGTGCTTGAACTCTGTGAACCGCAGAACCGCTTGGAAGATGCTGATGGCCTGTTTTTCATCTCTCTCTGCGCCTGGGGCCTGGGAGAGCAGCTCCAGGCATTGCCTGCCCCTCTGAAGGCTCAGGAGGCTGAGGCTGCCTGGAGCCCTGTCTGGAGGACACCCTGTTAAACGAGGAGATGAAGTTATCATGGGCTTGGTGAATTCTCCTCTGGCTCTTTTTATAATCCCCTCCGCCCAGGAGTTGACTCAAGGCGTGGTGCTCCAGAACAGTGAAGTCCCATTGTGGAACACCATAGACCTTGGCCAAAAGAACTTTGATACCCCTTGGGGAAAGTTGCTATGATTTTGAAGGTGTTTCACTCAGGAAGAGGAGCCTGTGATTTGTGAAGCAAGACTAATCTTCTCGTGGGAAGCTGGAGCATGAAATGAGACAAGGTGTGATAACCTGTCAAGTTCCAAAAAGAGATGATTTAGGGGGAGATAGTGTCTTGAAAACGTGAGGATGGGTGTTACTAACTTAATCCATATGATGCCTTCAAAACAAAAAGTATATTAGGGGCGAAAGGCATGAAACAGACATTATTCATTGTCTCCAGGTGATTTTTCTCCTGTGAGTTTACAAGCAAGTGTTGGCATGCTGTGTGCAGACATTTGTACAATAGATTAGAGCGCCAGATTGCCACAGATGAAAAGTAGGGGGAGACACCTTTGACTCTTTCCCTTCCCCCTCTAATTTATCTATCTCATTTATTCCAGACAAGAGCTCCTTTGCTTTGTGAAAATTAGAGACATCTGTAGTTATACAACCTGAGTTGAGGATAATCAAGGCTCACGCTGCCAGGTGTGAACAGATGGCTTGTCGGGTCAGGAAGGTGACCCCCTCCTTCTCCTCTCCTGGGCACCATCCACAGCCATTAGGAGGAGGTGTTTTCCAGGAGTGGATGGGGAGGGAGGAGAAGAAGAATCCATATTCTGGTGGAAGAAGCAGATGCCTGCTGGGCCAGGATGCCTCATGCACCTGGCACTGAGTGTTCCCACTTGCCTAGGAGGGCTCCCCAGACTCTTCTGCTAATCCTGGGGCTTGGGGTGATGCTGTGAAGGGGAGCATAGACCTCTCAGTGGTGCCTTATTTGGGTCATGTTCCATCAGCAGCAACTCACTTTTGCTAGGATGTTCATGTACAGCTTCTGGACTGTGGAGAGACTTGACTAGTCTAGGGAACGGGTTCTCAAAATGTCCTCTTGTTCCTAAGAAGATGGGACTGCAAGAAGTTTGCTTTTCTTTGTTTATTTCTATCTTTCCTTTTCTTTCTTTCTTTCTTTCTTTCTTTCTTTCTTTCTTTCTTTCTTTCTTTCTTTCTCTCTCTCTCTCTCTCTCTCTGTCTCTCTGTCTCTCTTTCTAAAGAAGTTTCTAATTAGAAAAAAATGAGGATGAGGTTCTGTGGTGACTCCTATATGATTGTGTTTTGAATGTGAAACTTTATTTTTAACTAATCTGAATTAAAAAAATACACAAGTCAGTCATTGGAGAATTTTTAAGCGTGTTTGGAACAACTAGGGTATGTTGAACTAGGGTGTGTGAACACCTAGGGTATATTCTTTACTAGGGTAAAGAATAGTCTTTACTTTTTGATAAAGTGAAATTGGAAGGTACAGAGATCTTCCTTAGATTTCTTGCCCCCACACCCTGATACCTTCTCCACTATTGCTATCCCCCCACCAGAGCAATACATTTGTTACAGTTGATGAGCCTACATGGACACACTATTGTCACCCCAAGTCCACAGTTTACGTGATGTTGTTCATTCTAAGTTTTTCAACAATTATATAATGATACATAATCCACCTTTAGGTATCAAAGAGAATAGTTTCACTGCCCTAACAATCACCTCTGCTCTGCCTACTCATCCCTCCCTCCCCCAACACTGATGACCACCGATCTTTTCATTGCTTCCATAGTTTTGCCTTTAATGTCACAGAGTTGGAATCATACAGTACGTAGCCTATTCAGATGGGCTTCTTTCACTTAGTAATATTCATTTAAGGCTCCTCTGTGTCTTTTCATGGTCTGATAGCTCATTTCTTTTTAGTGCTGAATCATATTTCACTGTCTGATGTGAGTTTGGAATGGTGAGTTTACTCCAGACAAGGATGTCACAAACAACAGGGCAGACTTGGAGAACGGCATGAGCCATGAGCAGGTGGGAGCTTTCGTCTGATGGCGGACACTGGAATGTCATTTGCCGCGGTGGTTTAGCAGACCTGGAAAACCTTTGCTGTCTTTTCACATTTAATTTTTGAGTGGACTTCTCTACTACCACCTATGGAAGCAGAGGTGTCAGGTGTTAGGAAGATGAAAAGAGCATGGAATTTGAGTCCAGGAGGATGTGGGTTTGAGTCCCAGTCCTGCCATTTGTGAACTGTGGGATCTTGGGAAAACCACTTGAGCTCTGCCTCTGAGCTGTGGTGTCTCCATCTGTAGAATGGACACCGGGACATCAACTCCAAGGAAACTTGCGGGAACTAAATAGTGCTTGTGATACTGCTTCATAAATGTTCATTTAATAACTGTCCCCCGTGGAGTGAGTGAGCCCTGACTATTCTTGTTCTGGGTTTTCCTCCACTCTTTGCAGCTCTCCCAGTGATGGGGAAAAACAGGACTGTTTATTGCATCTTAACTCACTGAAGGGCAGTTTTTGTTGAGCCTGGTCACTTTCAAGGGCCTGATCTGCTCTGTAACTCAGGTGTGGTCCACCCTGTGTCCTGACAACCTGCTACTAGCCCCCAAAGTCACACAGCACTAGGAATCTCACAGGAGGACCTGAACAGGAACTGCCCAGGTTCAATCTGGACCACCCCAAACTCTATTCTAACTGCTCCAAACTAAAAATTTCCAGTTAATTCCACAGTTGATTTCTAGACCATGTCATGAAACTGTTTTCTCTCCTGAGCCTCTGGAAGCAAAGCAAGTTTTGGGTGAATGTGAGGAAACTGCTATTTATGGAGACCCACAGGAATTTACACCTTCCATGTTTCTCAGTAGGCCACACGCAGCACAGGCTCAGCCATCTCACTAATGCCTGGAGGTCTTATGTGCCCGTTGGTCACCCCTGACAGAGGTCACTGTTGCCTCATTAATGCTATTAATCTTTTCAGTCAACTTTCCACAGAAAATTTAATGTAGAAAGTCAATCTCAATATGGAGGGAGACCTCTCAGATCATTTGTCACAGAAGTGGGTTGTTAATTTTGAGCCTTTCTGATTCTCACCTGAGTTTAGATCTGGATCCTCCAGTAAGCTCTGTGAGGTCAGGGACCATGTGTCTAATACCATTCTTGTGTCTTTTATGACTTGTAGGTTAATGGTTGGAATAATTAGGCCATGTAGAGATATGTAAAGGGCCCAAGGATTTAGGAAAGGCAGGACTATTCCCTAGATATCCTTAGATATTCAGTGGTGCAGAAGAGGTGATTATTTAGGCAGGGAGTATGTAGACTTTAAGACTTTCTTGATCCAGAATCAAGAAATAGATACCAAAAGAAGACCTACAAATGGCCAACAGGTTCATGAAAAGATGTTCAACATCACTAGTCATCAGGTGCAAATCAAAACTTCAGGGAGACATCACCTCACATCTGTTAGAATGGTTGTCCTCAAAAACAGGAGAGAGAAGTGATGGTAGGATGTGGAGAAAAAGGGAGTCCTTGTGCACTGTTGGTGGGAATATGAGTTGGTACAGCCATTATGGAAAAGAGTATGGAGGTTTCTCAAAAATTTAAAAATAGAATTACCGTATGATCCAGCACTCTCACTTCCATGTACATATGCGAAGGAAATGCAAACAGGATCTTGAAGACGTTTTGCACTGCAGTGTTCATTACAGTATTATTTGCAAGAGCCAAGACACGTGTGTCTGTCAGTGGATTCATGGTTAAAGAAAAGACGTATATACACACACACACACACACATATATATATATATGTATAATTATTATAAATAAATGATATATTATTCAGCCATAAGAAAAATGAAATCCTGCCCTCTGCAACAACATGGATCTTGAGGGCATTATGCTAGGTGAAATAAGTCGGACAGAAAAAGACAAATACTGATTATCTCACTTACATATAGAACCTTAAAGAAGCTGAACTAGAAACAGAGTGGAATGGTGGTTGACAGAGGCTGTGGGGGTAGGAAAAACAGGGAGATGATCAAAAGGGGACTAACTTCCAGTTATAAGATGAATAAGTTCTGGGGATCTAATGCACACCATGGTGGTTGCAGTTAACAATTGTGTATTAAATATTTGAAAATTGCCAAGTACAATGTTCTCATCACAAACAATGATAATTACGTGACAGGATAGAGGTGTTGGCTCATGCCATGGTGGCAATCATTTTGCAATATAAAGTGTATCAGGGCGCCTGGGTGGCTTAGTCTGTGAAGCGTCCAGTTCTTGATATTGGTTCAGGTCATGATCTTATGGTTCATGGGATCGAACCCTGTGCTGGGATTCTCTCTCCCTCTCTCTGCCCCCACCCCGCTCATGTTCTCTCTCTCAAAATAAATATACTAAAACACACACACACGCGCGCACGCACACACACACACACACACACACACACACACACAAAGGTTGAGGTCTCAAGAGAAAGGAGTTTCTTTCATTCCATTAGAATTTGATTAAAATCATTATTAGAAGTAGAAGTGGGTGTGAATGGTGAAAGAGTAAGTATTTTAAGAAAGAAAAGTGGAAACTAACAAGAAGGTATTTGCAAGGTGTATTCATACGAAGACTGGATCTTTTGGTATTAGATGTATGTGTCAAAGAATTAAGGTTTTGTGGCCAAACAGGTTAAACCAAATTAATACATTGTTGGTGATGATAGTTATCTAATGTAATTATAAATTTTCAAGATGATTTCATTAGTGTGTATAATTTCTCAAAATTATTTAATCATGGAAACCTCTTTGTTAACAATACTTACTAAGTCTTTCAAGGACTGTGATGTAGCAAATGGTGTTCTCAGATAAGCTGACCGCTTGGGGGTTTCTAAAAAAGGTGCCTTTTAGAATATGGTTCCAATTAAAGCTTTATTTTTGAATACTCACTGAGCTCTAGGCACTGCTCTAAGTATACAATATATATTATTTCATTATTTTCTCAAAGCAACCCAGTTAGGTTAATATACTTCTTATCCTTGTCTTAAAGATAAGGAAATTAAGTGAAATACTTAGAAATGACTGAGCTGTTATTTCAACCCAGTCATTCTGACTCAAAGTCCATGCTCTTAACTCCTATGATCTATGGCCACAGCAAAAATGAGATAGAACAAAACAAATCAAAATCCTTCCATATTTTATTCCGTACTATGATTATTTCAAGGGTTGTAAACTGGTCGTTCCATTATGCCTGGCCCAGTATTTTAAATAACTGTAATTTCAGTACCTTTGAGTAGTATATGCACTTACTAGTTCTATACTGGATTCTCTACTATTTCATTATTTTATTTTCAATTTGATGCAGACAATGAGTTGCCTGCCTATGGGCATTTGAATTTTCTGTTGTTAGAGCTCACTGTGGCTGGTTCAGAAAAGAAGGTGGTGTGGCTTGTGAATGTTGAAATTAAATGACTCTCATATTCTTAGGAGACGAGAAATTTGGGATCTCCTCCATATGAGAAAATGAAGAAGCAAAGACGATATTAGGGCCTTTACTGGACCCCACCTCATTGTAGCTTCTATTCAATGTATAAATCATTTTAAAAGTGTTCTGGGCATAGACACTTAATGTTTGCTGCAACACTTGGAATGACAGGGGAATAACTATTTGTATATATTTTTAATACACAAACTGGGATCATTTGCTCCCCTTACTTAAAAATTCTACCTAATTGTTCTGCCCCTTGGAGGAACATAGAACATGATTGTCTTTGCTAGAATGTCCATTCTATTGGGGGTGACCGGGTGGCTCAGTCGGTTATGTGTCCGACTTCAACTCGGGTCATGATCTTATTGTTCTTGGGTTTGAGCCCCACATCAGACACTGCTGACAGCTCAGAGCCTGGAGCCTGCTTCAGATTCTGTGTCTCCTTCTCTCTCCGCCCCTCCCCTGCTCATGCTCTGTCTCTGTCTCTCAAAAATTTAGAATGTCCATTATATCAGATAGTCCTCTGAATGTACTGATTCCTTCAGTGGTTTTTCTTTTGTAATCATTCCCATATCCCTTCCTTAGTTTTATCCCAGTGCAATGGATGATCAGTAGCTTGACCATGTGGTACATAGAATTTGAATGGGGCATTCAGAATTGCCTGCATCACACAGGTTGTGATTTGGTTAGTGCAGAGTGTTTTAGGATGATGTGGGCACGACGATTCAGATGACCCAGGCCCGGATTGCCTTGAATGGACTTTTTCAGTGACTCTGTCCTTCATCTGGTTCACTTAAACTTATGGTCTACTAAAGGCTAAGGTCTGTTTCACACAAGGTCAAGCCAAACCTCTTGATTCAGGAAAATTGTCTTGACTTTATCATAGTTAATTTAGAAATGGGTGTTTTGACTGAACCTGTGTATGGGGTACTCTGTGAAATGGAATAATCTCAAATTTGTGTAATCATAAAACAGGGTTATTGATTACTTCATTAGTATGGTCTGAAAAATAAAAGATGTAGTTCTGCCTTTTAAGAGCTATCCAGTTGATAGACCCAGAATGAGGAAGCAGTTAGTGAAGGATGTGAGAAAGTACATAAATGATGAATTGGGCTGAGTATACCAGAAGTCCTGATCACAGAAAAGTTGGGGCAGCGATGGTGGGGAGAAAGAAAAGAAGTTTCATGGCGGAAATAGGGCCTGCCCTGGTGCCTGAACAGTGGTTTAGATTGGACTAGTACAGATTTATGGGGACTAGTACAGATTTATGACTAGTACAGTCAAAAGGGTGACTTTGAGGGGTAGTGAAAGGTTGGAGGGGCCAGTTGTAGGGGGTCTTGATAACCCCCTACAAATGAAATTAGACAAATGAAATTAGACTTGAGATTGTAGGACTGCAGGGAAGGTATGGCATAGCAGAAGTGCTGCTGAAGGAAGTCTATTCTGGAGGTGATTTTCAGAGTGGATTAGAGGGAGTGGGACCTGGAGGCAGAGAGCACAGCTCTGAGGCTATAAATAAGGAAGTAATGACCACCTGCCTTGAAGAACATGGGGGTGAGGAAGAAGTGTTTGATAAACCTGACTTTGTAGTTTCACACCTGGTTGGTGTGGATAACAATGATTCCATGGCCAAAGCCAAAGAAAGAAATGATATGGAGGAAAGAGGATGATTTCGTCTGGTCCAGGCTGAGTGGTGGTATGGGTTTGGGGGAGCATTCAACTGATAGGGTCCAGTATACCACTGGGGATAGGGCCTGGGTGAACCGTCAAGGGACAGAAGACTGTTAACATGAGAATCACTGTGAGTGTCCTGGTCTTCCCTTATTCGTAAATGCCACCGGTATGCTGGTGTTTGGGTCTAAATGGGCAGGCAGGTGTGTGCCTGGTACAGGGGTTCAGAGCACATGCCTCGGAGTCAGACAGATCTGGATTCAAACCCTTCTCTGCCACTTACTAGCTGTGTGACCTGGGCAGTCACTGTAGCATCTCTGAGCCTCCGGACAGTCACCTGTAAAAGGAGGACTGATAACGCCAGCTTCACGAAGGTGCTGGAAGATGACGTAAAGTTCGGTGCACTGAAGCATACAGTGGTATGTAGAGCCCCACGTGTCTCAGGTGCTGTTGCTGTTGTTGAGGTTGTGATCACTGCCATCTGATCTGGCTGGCTGCCCGTGGCAACTGCTGTCTACTCATTGGTGGGTTTGGGACTCAGGAAGTGGTGCTTAGGGACCGAGACTGATCTGAGTGTGGGCATCTCCCTGATAAACGTGTGATCACTCTGGAGCTGCTGGGCGGAGAGAGAGAGGAGAATTCTCCTCTGAGAGCCTGGTGGGAGAAAGGTCACTTAGTGGGGATATGGTGTCTTTGTTTAAGCAGCCTCCAGAGCCCCCAGACCGGCCTGCCTTTCCACCTGCCACGGAAGGGTTAGTTCTGTACAGTGACTATAACACGGCCACAGCCCTTGCCGATTGGCTGACCTTGGCAGCTGCTTCTGAGCTCTGATATCTGAGGGCTGCGATAAACTTAGGATGACCACAGGCACTGGCCAAAGCACACGGCATTTAGGGACCTTCCTCAAATACTCCAGGTCCCGCACGGACAGGGACTTTAAATAGCCCTCAGGATGCATTTCGGGTGCTTGTAGATCAATTGGCAGTGGCTGCAAGACCACAGTGGAAATCACTGCACAGCTACTTGATGTGCTGCCGGGCCATTGAGTGCTGCCTGCTGGCTGCCAAGCCGGGGTAGGGCAAGCCGGTAACATAAGTGAGGGCAGCCAAGTCAGTCGGCATGCAGAGAACTCCGGGAAACATGAATGGGGACTCCTGGCAGCTTTTGGAGGAGCTAGACTCCTTAGCTCAGAGTTTGGGAAGCTGTTTGCACTTAGATTCTTTTTTTTCTAGTGAAGGAAGTGGTGTCACATCTGATGATGGGGCGCGTTAGGACTGAGAGAAAGTCCCCTTGCACATGTCAGCTTCCAGGCCAGCTTCCTAGGGAGATGACTCTGGTTTGATCCACCTGCCACCTGGTCTCTGTATGTGCAGGTCATTAATTGAAGGGCAAAGCAACTGCATTCCACCCCTCTGCTCAAATGACGGAGGCCAGAAAGGCACTGGGCTCTCGTCTGCCCTCCCCAAATCACCACAGCTTTGGTCATCCCCGCGTCCCCTCCAGGCCTCCAGTAAGCGCAGTCTTTGCGAGGTTAGGTTTGATGATGGGTATGGTTTTGAAAGACAGATTTGCATAAGTAAGCATCTTGTAAAATATATATATATTTTTTTCTGAAAGCATTTATCAAAGAGAAATATGTAGGCCCAAAGGTGGAAGGAAGCCGGGGGAGGGCGCAGGAAGGGAGGTGAGAGGGGAGGACCAGAACATATGCTTTTCAGCTGCCCTGGCTGGCTTCGGTGCAGCGCCTCTCCTGCGGGAGGGAGGCTCTCCAGGTCGCAGCTTGGGTTGGAGAGATTTATGCCCCACACACCAAACACATATCGACGACTCTCCACGGCACAATTTTGAAAAGGTGGTTATGGGTCTGACGTGAAGGAATATTTTATATGAAATTGCTGAAAGATCTCTGGGCACTAAGCAATAATCACCTTAATGCTTTAGAAAGTGTTCCAATTTGTTCTCCATTGGCTTCTTGGCAGTTGGGATTTGCATGCAACTTAACATCCTGTCCTGGGCATCCTGCATATGCCCCCACGCCAAGCACAGGGACTCCCTTAAAGAAGAATGCACTACGGTTTGGGGATAAGTCTCAGTAGCTTTAAGAACATGTGTAGACTTGGCATCTGTAATTCTACCACTTGGAATATTTTAAAGAAAGGAAGTCAGAAAAAGGCTTTTGATTGAATAGATGCTTGTTCAAAGATGTTGATCGTGGTGTGATATTTTTTGTATATATACTTCCAGAATAAATGCCATGCAAATGTATGTGTCTACACATTGTAACAGAGGAAAGTTTGGGAACACCCTGTGTGTGCCAAAATGGGGGATTTGATGTGTTAAATATATATGTATATATTTATTATTTTTTAATTTTTTTTTTTTAATTTTTTTTTCAACGTTTATTTATTTTTGGGACAGAGAGACAGAGCATGAATGGGGGAGGGGCAGAGAGAGAGAGGGAGACACAGAATCGGAAACAGGCTCCAGGCTCTGAGCCATCAGCCCAGAGCCTGATGCGGGGCTCGAACTCACGGACCGTGAGATCGTGACCTGGCTGAAGTCGGACGCTTAACCGACTGCGCCACCCAGGCGCCCCTATATGTATATATTTATATAAAAATATATACTTATATATATTTATATATGTCTTTATATATATATATATATATATATATTTAACGATTTTTTTAATGTTTATTTATTTTTGAGAGAGAGAGTGAGAGACAGAGTATGAGCAGGGAAGGGGCAGACAGAGAGGGAGACACAGAATCCGAAGCCGGCTCCAGGCTCCGAGCTCTCAGCTCAGAGCCCGAGCAGGATTGGAACCTACAAACCATGAGATCATGACCTGAGCCGAAGTCAACTGCCTGAGCCAGGCAGGCACCTCCGGGGTTTGATGTTTTAAAAAGTATTGTAGAATATTATGTATTATTAAACCCAAACAATGAGTTGCAAGTCAATATGTATGCATGCTATGATTTTGTCCTTATAAAATGCATGTATACATACGTATTTGGGAGTGAATTCTAGGATGGCCTGTATAAACACGCCAAGATGCATTATCTCTGGGTGGTAAGGATATGGGTGGCTTTGATTGTTTACAACATCGGCCTGTGTCTATTTTCTGTAGTAGACACAGAGTATTTATGTTGAGGAAAGTGAGGGGTGCTGTCTTGGTGAGGGATTCCCTTCTTTTCTCTGGTCTGTTGACTCCTGGCTTCCCCTGAGCAGTTGGTGCTCAGGGGACCTTCATGGAGCGGAACCAGTTCTGTTATCACCTGGTGTCCATGGTGCCGCCTTGCAGCTGAATGGGGCTGTGGAGAGTAAGTGTGGGCTACAAAGAAGGTGACAGGCCGCTCCTTTTCTGGCCTCTGCCAAGGAAAGGAGCCGTGGTTAATCGACATCTTTCATCAGCTGAGATTGGGCTACTTTATCAGAACTCAGGGTAGAATGTGGGCTTCTTCACTATTGTTATAAATGTTTATTGTCTGGGGGCTTCTCAGTTAAGCATCTGATTTGGGCCCCAGTCATGATCTCACAGTTCATGGTTTCAAGCCCCGCGTTGGGCTCTGTGCTGCCAGCTCAGAGCCTGGAGCCTGCTTCCAATTCTGTGTCTCCCTCGCTCTCTGCCCCTCTCCTGCTCACGTTCTGTGTCTGTCTGTCTGTCTGTTTGTCTCTCTCTCAAAAAAAAAAAAAAAATGTTATGTCTGGCCTGGGCCACAAGTCCATGTACCAGGAGGCTGCTTTCTTGTCTATTGATCTTTTGCATTTCTTATTAAAATTATATCATTCAGATACTGGTTCCATCAGCATCCTGAATCTTTGCTTCTGAATCTGAGTCCAAGAATGAGAGAAACTGTTTGGAATCTGGCTTTGGTGCTTTGTAATTCGTTCCCCTGGTGAGCAAGTTGGCCTGAAATTTCTCCTGTGAAGGTTCTGATACTGAACTATCTCATTATTGCAGTGCAGAAGATATCAGAAGACCCTATCCTGATTTCTTCTCCCTGTGTTCTTCTCTCTTAAGGTGGAGCAGGAGGAGCTCAGTGTTTAGTATACCTGGTCTCCAAAGTCGCCCTAATTTTGTGTAGTCTTTTCCCATTTCACGCTCCTACCCTTCCTAGTAGGGAAATTACGTTTGGACAGAGAGGACTGCTGTAAGACTACCCCCAAGACAAAAAGAAACTCCCCTCACTTACACTGTTTTTCTTGTAATCATGTGTGCCATCCTGGAGACCATCAATTTTTCTGTTCCTCAGCAAAGACCTCAGCGCTCATCTTTTGCAAAGGAAAGATGATGCCCCAAGTATCAGGTCACAGTTTCTGTGCCAGGAGCAAAACAGCCATGAGCGTCTACAACATCTGCATTAAAATTGGGATTTCTTTTGTTAGTGCTGGCACTGCATGGGTGAGATGAGTTTCTAGAAGCAGATATTTAGGCAGCGTTCACATTTTCAGTTTCAGGAATACACTGAAGATCCTGGGAAAGATTGTATAAGGGGAAATAACATTTGCTTGGGTTTGACAGTGTGTCAGGTGCTGTTTCAATCCGTGTTTCATTGCAGTGTTAGATTACGCTCAGTGCTCTAATTCTAAAGTCCATCTTGGGCTAGATACGATGAAAAGCAAATCAGCATTATTTCTCCAGAGCTGACAGTTTATTTTTCTTAATCTATTTTTCTGGAAGTCAGTAATAAAATGGGTCTGCTCAAAAATAAAAATATTTTAGGGGCGCCTGGGTGGCGCAGTCGGTTAAGCGTCCGACTTCAGCCAGGTCACGATCTCGCGGTCCGTGAGTTCGAGCCCCGCGTCGGGCTCTGGGCTGATGGCTCAGAGCCTGGAGCCTGTTTCCGATTCTGTGTCTCCCTCCCTCTCTCTGCCTCTCCCCCGTTCATGCTCTGTCTCTCTCTGTCCCAAAAATAAATAAACGTTGAAAAAAAAATTAAAAAAAAAAAATAAATAAAAATATTTTAGTATTGTTGAATCCAGCTGGCCCCCACAATTATTAGAGTCTTGGACTTAGAAACCATTTTGTGGACCCCTGTAATTTTACAGATGAGAACACTGAACTCAGAAGAATTCAGGAACTTTTGTCCAGGATACACAGAGAGTTATGGATCAGATTCTGGGATTCTAGGATGCTGATCTTTCACCACTAGATGATGCCATCCAAGAACAGTTTTCCATCCATCTGGTTATTAGCCACTCTTTTTCTTCATCCTCTTCCCAGTTCATCACTTTGTGATGAGACATGACTGAGGGAGCAAATCTTGCCCCCTGGATCCTATGTTCTCACCTTTGTTGAATCCTGAATGGGTGATGACAAAATGGAACCGCACCACCGTAGGGCCCGGGAAAGCTTTCATTGAACCCCAGATTCTTTGGAGGTTCCCAGTAGAGAAGAGACAAAGGTTATGGAGGAGTGACTTATCTTCCTCTCCCCACCCCAAGGGCTGTCAAGTGAATAGACAAATGCTTGAGATCAATGAAGCCAGAGTTTGTTGATGGCCATGAAGCATCTTTGGGCAAAGAGAATCAAACTCCACGGGAGTCTTAGATTCCATTTCTTTTTCTAGGCCTTGGAGTAAATTGCAGGTTAAACTCCATAAATAATAGTGTGATGTTAATGTATAGATAAGTGTATAAAAATGTTGATGTATAGAAAAAGTATATTATGTATAGCATATACATAGTAATATATAGCAAAAGTTGTTTTGTTTTTTTCCTGCCATGAACTACGCTTCTGTTTTGGTCATGAATGAATGCATACATTTTGTTTCTTACTGGTGTGTTACCAAGATTTTTACCAACCCCCTTCCCTTGGAGGAATTAAAAAAAATTTTTTTTTAACATTTACTCATTTTTGCAAGTGAGAGAGACAGAGCATGAGTGGGAGAGGGGCAGAGAGAGACGGAGACATAGAATCTGAAGCAGGCTCTAGGCTCCAATCTGTCAGCACAGAGCCTGGCGCGAGAGTCAAACCCATGGACTGTGAGATCATGACCTGAGCCCAAGTGGGACTTAACCAACTGAGGCACCCAGGCACCCCCCCCCCCGCCCCCACCTTGGATGAATTTTATATGGTAGATAATGGCAGCTATGATGCTCTTGCCTTAGCCAAGTGGCCTGCAGACCAGTTATCTTTTACCTTCACACTTACCTCAGGGCATCTTAACTTTTCTACACTGTCTTTCTGTTGTCTGGAAGAACTGTCTTGGTAAATAAAAATACTTTTTCATTTATGTGAAAGGTAGTTTTACAGATGCCATTCAGCTCCAGCCTCACCTCCTTGGCCTAGTCCTATTTTAACATTTGAAAGTTGAGGAACCGGAGGTTTGGAGAGGTGATGGGGTGTTACCATGGGCACAGAGCTCGCAGGCAAAGCCAGGACTCACACCCAGGGCTGGGACTCCACTGTGTGTGTGTGTGTGTAGTTACAGAAGAAGATCACATTTAATTACGTACATATGGGGAAGCCACACAGACATGAGACGCTAAAGGCAGTCAGGCAAAATAAGGTACATGTTTCATCCTGAATTGAGGGGAGGGGGCTAGGGGCTTGGGACTTCAAAGGGAAGGAGTACAATTCATGGGCAGATGAAATAGAGTCCATGTTGGGTAAACAAATGTTTGCTATGCTGCTCAGAAACAATGGGGCGTACAGAGGAATTTTAACAAACAGACCTGGCCTAATGCCTCCATGTTTCCACCCATAGTTTATATTATAATGTAATTATCTATGGCGAGAGCACTTTTCCTGGAACAAGGTCCTCTGTCTAATTTCTTTTAGGCAGTTGGCGGGAGGAGGTCAGAGTTTCTCCTGGAGTCTTTTGTGTCTTTAGGTCTTTAGGTTGTCTTCCAGGCTCTGTTTAAAATGGCTTTCCTACCTTGTCAGAGTTGACGCTGGATCTCACAGTGGAGAAATGCAGAGGCTGCACTATTGTTGTAGAAAAATGTAGACATTGCCATTTGCTTTCTAGATTGTTGATAGATTAAAAAAAAAAAAAACAACCCTCAGGCGTCTTTCAGCCAAAGCAACTGCGATGACAGCGTTCAGTAGTCACCTAGTAATGGGAGGGAATAGGATTATTCTCATGGCCCTAATAGTGAGCCCAGCTCTTCACCTTACCCCCCTGTTACACCGTTGCCTAGTGATGAGAGTCTGGCTTGGAAATCGCCAGCTGTGCTGCATGTCGTGTGACTTTAGGCAAGTCTGAGCCTCAGTTTTGTAAAAAAAAGAGGAAGAAACTTGTCGAAAACTGACCTCCATGCTTCGGAGCCAAAATTGAACATGAAGGCAGAGTTGTGGATAAAGAGGAGCAACAGCTTTAGTGCTTTACCAGGAGAAGGAAATGGCTGTGGACTAGGGTCTTCAAAAACTGCAAACATGACCCTAGCAAGGAGCTGGGGCATTTGACAGGGAAATAGAGGATCTAGCTGGTTTTTGACAGATGTGTGCTTGCTGCCAGCCTCCTTTGTCATGTCTAGAGGGTGGTACTGTGTCCCTGAAACAAAAGGCTCAGAAGGGAGAGGGGGAGGTGTGCAGGAAAGAGGAAAAAGGTTACTTTAAAGTCGAGCTTTGCCGGCTCATTAGCGCAGCCATTTTGATTTTTGTTCAACTTGATGCTCTTCGGTGGTTTCGATTTCTACTTGAAAACGTTGTGAGACACAATGAAATACTGTGCATAAAACAGCCAGTCTAACACTTGGCTAAATAGATATTAGCTCTTAATATTAACATCCCTGAAGTTCGAAGGGTGAGACAATGGAATACATTTTGTGAAAGGCTGTCAGATAATACTGAGACACGGTTACTCATTCATTTACATATATAATTGAATGATTTCGTCAATTTGGGACCTAATGCATAGAACCTAGCAGAGTAGCTTATTGAGAAAGGGAAGAGCTGTCAGGCATTCATTAGTAAGTTCTGCTAACGAAGGCAGAATGTTTCACTAGATTTTCCTGAGGACCCTATTGGGTGGGTATTACTGTGTACTGTACAGATGAGGAAACCAAGACTTTTAGAGGTAAAGTAACCATCATTTAATATGTAAGCTAGCAAAGCAGGAATTTGAATGTGTATTTGATATCAATTTGATAGATTTTTATATTGATTGTGATTTGATCCTTTTTTTTTCAAAAATTTTAATGTTGATTTATTTCTGGAAGAGAGAGAGAGAGAGAGAGAGTATGAGCAGGGGAGGGGCAGAGAGAGAAGGAGACAGAATGTAAAGCAGGCTCCAGGCTCTGAGCCATCAGCACAGAGCCCAGTGCAGGGCTCGAATCCACAAACTGTGAGATCATGACTTGAGCCAAAGTCAGACGCTTAACCGACTGAGCCACCCAGGTGCCCCCCCCCCCCTTGCTTGTTTGTTTGTTTTTTGATTTGATCTTAATGCAACCTATATGAGTATCTCTGGAAGCTAATAAATAAGAAGCCACCATGACTTCCCTTGATATTTAGAAGACTTACTGTGGGTAGGTATCAGAAGAAAATCATAAAGTAGATTCATCTGTTTAATGATAGTTGGACTAGTTATTAAAAGATGGATTTTTTTTGGCCAGCATTAGACATCCTTTAAATTGAATTGACAGTGTTGAAGATTTAGAAGTCTTTAGGTATTTACGCAGCTTTTACAAGTAAGATGCAAAGTAAATGCCAATGAATGTGACTTACAGGAGTATTTCTACTTAAGCCCCTCATTTCTGACTGTGATGTTTTATGATGAATGGACTAGAATGTGGGAGAGATGATTGAGATGAAGGAAATCTAATTAAATGTTAAGCTATATTAGTGACTAATAGCTTTCAAATGACTGTTTTGAGGAGTCTGACTTCCTCATACAGAGGCGACTGCTCCCCAAAGTTACCATGGCTTTCCTAGTCTACCCCTAAAGGCATACATATATTTTCCCTACCAGTTAGCATTATGCACAAGCCCTGATGAGTTTTAAATAAGAGATCCTCTCCTTGGGGAGATGAACTTGAACATATTTTTTCATCCTGGCATTCTGGTTACATTGTGAGAAACCTTGTTGGTGTGACATGAAAATTTTCTTTGCAAAGGGCCAGAGGTGGTGAGAAGGACAGGAAAGAAAGACAACAGCAGGAAGATGAAGGACAACGCCAAGTGGGAGAGAGTCAGTAGAGGGATGGAAGGAGAGAAAGATGGTGCAGGAGAAAGAAATGGAGTTACATAAGACAGATACAGATGGATCATGAAAAGAGAAGAAGGCAGTTGGGGTCAATGCAGAAGGAGAAAAGAGGAGACAGGGATGGGGGTCAGAGGGGAAGAGGGAAAGAAACCAAGAAGGCAGGACCCCAGCTCCTCCTGGGCCCAGCAGGGAGCTGGTAAGAAAGAATTGGAAGCCAGAGGGACATATCATCCAGAACCAGGAGTTGAATCTAATTGTAAGCAGACCCTCCCGCCCCCTTCAGATGAGTGATGGACTCCTGGCATGTGACCTGGCTTGGCAATCTCCACCCCCTGTCCGGGCTGCCATAAGGAGATACGTAATGTCTAGAGTGATGGGAAAGTCATGCCTGCACATGGTACGGATGGAGCTGCCTCATAAAATGACTCACTGTGAATCCTCACTGAAATCTCCGCTATAAAAATGATAATGGAAAAAGCACAAGAAAGGCTAAACAGGCTTGAAAGAAATTTGTTCCAGCTTGTGGAGCTCCCTTCAAATTTTGAAAGGAGGAGGAAAAAAAAGACCCTATTAGTAAAATGCCAGGAAGGTAATGTATCTTCTTCCCTCCTGGCCATAGCCCTCCCCTACCCCCACCTCCTTTTGACATCAGTATGTAAATGAAAGCAGCAAGGGGAAAAGAGGAAGAGTTTTGGAGGAAGATGTAAGAATTATTTATTAAGCATGAGGGCTGATGTTCTGGAGAGGGAGGCCTGGGAGGCTCAGCAGAAAGGGAGTGGCATTTTGGAGAGCAAAGAGGCAGGCTCTCAGGGAGCAAGAGAAGTTGGATTTTGCTGGGATAGATACGGCCAGAGTGGGGTGGGCCTCCCAGAGAGTGAGGTCAGGCCCTGGATTAGGGAGGCACTAACAGTTAGTCACAAAGACCTCTGTATCAAGAAGAGTAAGTTTTTAAGTCCCCCAAATCTAGAATTCTGAGAGTTAACTATTATTGGCAATTTTGAAGTCACCCAAGACCGTGATGCTTTTGAATATCCCCAGTATACCTCAGTTTTGTGGATATGGAATCTGCCAGAATTTGAGGGTCCTCCGATGAAGGACCATTAGTTATTGGAAGGTCTTAAAGCTTCAACAACAGCAGGAAGATGAGGAATGAGGTGAGGTGGGAGAGAGGTGGAGGAGAGATGGAAAGGGATAGAGAGTTCCCCCTGGCAGAGCTGGGACTACAATGGATTACAAAGAGGAGTGCCAGCCGGAGCAGAGTTCTAGGATGGAGAGTCACATGTGGGGCA
This sequence comes from Leopardus geoffroyi, assembly GCF_018350155.1. Lineage (NCBI taxonomy): Eukaryota > Metazoa > Chordata > Mammalia > Carnivora > Felidae > Leopardus > Leopardus geoffroyi. Next base: position 10,050,522 of record NC_059342.1, on the reverse strand, counting down.
GCCCAGACTGTGAGTAGCACTTGGAGCCTAGTAGTCCGGTAAGAGCTGGGTTTCCCTGCAAGGGGAAAAACCCAGAGTGCGGTACGTCCGCTGTACTGATGCAGAGAGAAGGTGGATCAGAACCAGGGTGTATGTGAACAGTGTACATGGGGACACTCATAGGTCAACAATGGCCCAGGTAGGCAGTGAAGTTATGGGTGTCTTGCTTATGTAATTGAAGTGTACAGAGAGCTCCATGTAGTGTCCTGGACAGAGCAGAGCCTAATGCCTAAGGTGTATATAGCATGGTTGGAGCATTTGGTGGGATACCGAAGCCAGGAATCCTGTCCACAGGGCAGATGTCGAAGGAAGTGGATGGGGAAACATGGCACGTGGAAGGCGAGGTGACAGGAGATGACGTGGTGGTAGATATGAGTTAGGTAGACATGACTTCTGTTTGTAAGAAACAGAATCCAGTTCATATGGTTCAAGAGATGATGATGGTGAAGGGAAAACTTAGGTGTGGATGGGGTTAAGGGAGCCAACAAAGGATGAAGTACTCAGAGACTAGCCACATCTGGGAGCTGTTTCCATTCTGCGTCTGAAGAAACAAATGGAGACATGATGTTTCTGCACCCAGTGAGAGTGGGAGCTGTAGGGAAGGGGCTTCCTGTCCAGTGTTGGGATCATGGGACCCCAACCAGGAGGGTGTCTTAGTCTGTTCTAGTTGCTCTGACAAAACACCACAGAGTGGCTTATAAACAACAGAAATTTATCACAGTTTGGGAGGCTGGAAGTCCAAGATCAGGATGCCAGCATGGTTGGGGGAGGGTCCCTTTCAGGGCTGCAGACTTCTCCCCATGTCGCCTATGATGGAAGGGCGAGGGAACTCTCTTCGGTGGTCTTTGATAAGAGCATCAATCCCACACATCTGGGCTCCAGGCTTATGACCAAAGGCCCTAACTTGTAATACCATCACATTAGGCGTTATGAATTTTTGGAGAGCACAAATACTCAGACCATAGCAGAAAGAGTGGAGGTGAAATAATCTGACTTCTTTCCTTCCCTTCTACCTTCTCCTGCTGGCTCTCATTGGTCAAGCCCAGTCTGAGGACAGCAGTGAGGGGATCTGTGAGGTCAGGCTCCTGGGGGGCACAGAGCAAGGCATGGAAGGGTGAAGGGTGGATAGGGCTATGGGGAAAACAGATACTCACCAGCATATATCCAAACTTAGCCAGATGGCAGCTGTTCAGTGACAGTTAATTTGTCTGTTTGTATCTGGCCTTAGTGAGGACACAGCCAGATCCAGCCCACAGGGAGATGTCCACGCAAAACTACCCAGGTTCTCAGGCCCAGGCTATGATGGACACGGCTTTAGTACTGATGAGTAAAGACAGTACCACACAGGGAAATGGAGGTATAAACCCTACTCTTTAGATACCCAGTGTGGTGAGAGAGGGGAGCTTATGTTTGGAAAGAGCCTTACTGGGTACCTGGGCTCTATACAGCTGACTTAGTTCTTGGTTCTATCAGATGGGGGTGGAGGCAAGGCTGCCAATGTCCTTGTCTCCATCCTGGTGGGCTCAGGAAGTGGGTGGGGGGCCTGGGAACTCCCAGAGTTCCAGGTGTTGGAGTTGCTGTAGGGGTGGCAGGGAAAGCCTTGGTTGGCAGTGCAGGGTTGTTTGAGTGTTAGGGAACTTACGAATATCAGAAATTGAGAAGTCTTGGGGGAAAGGCTGAGAGTAGCCAGGATCCTCAAGAATTAGTTTCAAGGAGCTAAAAGGGCTTATATGGGATAGGAAACAGGGCAAGGCATGCATATCAAGATGGGCCTTGAAAACAGATGAATCTCGTTCACACCAGAGGTTTTATTTTGTTTTGGGGCCTGTGGAGGGGCATGGGGATGGGGAATAACTTGCGGAGGAGTAGGGTCCAGTCAGAAGGAGAAGTATGCATTTTGGGAAGAGAGATCTTGATAGCCTGGTTTTCAGCTCTGCATTTTCTCCCAGTGTGCCTCTTAAATCTTGCTTGAATGAGGATTGACCTTCATGTTAGATTAAAGATTTCTGCATTGACTGATGAAATAATTAACTGACTCTGGTATGAATGTGTACATGGGATAGATATATATTTCATATTTTCAAAAATATTACTAAAATATTTTTTTTGAGCTATATGGAATATATCCTCAATTAAACCCCATAATCATTTCCTTGGGGAGTCACAAAGAATATGATGATTCATTATTGCCCAGTTATACCACAGGCCACATTCTGGCATTTTGAATCATTATTGTCTCTATCTTGAAAGAATCCTGTATTGTCATTTTTTCTGTCACTCCCTGCCCCCAGGTCAGGAGTGGGTCATTTACATGCTGCTGTTTTTCTTGGACATGGCAGGTGTCTCTCAGGTGCCTGCTCTGATTTCTGATCAATTGTGGTCATTGCCGTAGGCCTGCTGAGTCCCACTCGAAGTTAATAGTTATGTTATCCATTATGTTTCTAGCTTTAGATAGATTCAAAGTGGGAAAACTTAGAATTGCCAGAATGAGTAATAAAAACCCAACAAAACCCTCTCAAATCTGTCTTTATGTCTTCAGAGGATGTTAAAGATGTTCCTGGCAATTCCGGATCATGAGGGTGTGGTTAGAAAACCCGACGTTGCACATCCAGGACTTTGAGAGCACAGGGCCTGCCAGCTGCACCCACATCCCTCTTGGGGTTTTGCCCCTTTGAACTGTTTTATCTGATTGTTCTCTGCTGCGTGCTGATGTTTCGTGGTCTCTTGAAGATGACTGAACTACACGTCTCACTCAGTCTTTTTAGAAATCGGGGTGATAGCTAAAAATCAATATAAGAGACTTCGACATGGGGAATGGAATTAATAATTTACTGAAGGTCTTTGGAGAATTATCCAATATTCAAGTATCTAGTTTCTGAAAGAAGTAACTTCCAGATTTAAGTGATTGCATCAGCACAATTAATGAAAGGTCACAAATGGCCATTATTCACTGTGTTTTTTTGGATTCATTGGATCCAGAATTGTCTTACTTTTGCTTCCAAAACTTCCATTTATACTAAACTTTGGATCTCACTCTGTAGCTAGTTCTTTTTTTTTAAATTTTCTATTGTTTATTTATATTTGAGAGTGACAGAATGTGAGCAGGGGAGGGGTAAGGAGAGGGAGACACAGAATCTAAAGCAGGCTCCAGGCTCTGAGCTGTCAGCACAGAGCCTGATGTGGGACTGGAACCCATGAACCGTGAGATCATGACCTGAGCTGAAGTCGGATGCTCAACTGACTGAGCCACCCAGGTGCCCCAGTCTATAGCTAATTCTATCTGTGACTAAGCGAAGACACAGGCTGTACTATAGGAGTGTCTAAGCAGTAGAAAATATCCCTGCTTGCCGTAGGACACGCCTACTTGTCTTGCCGTTGTGTATGTACCTAGAGGACGTCAGAGTCATATAATGACCATGTGACTAGGTGTTCTGGGATAGTCCCAGTGTTAAATGTTCTGTCTCACAGCCTCTGTAAGTACAGTGAGAGCTGTTAGATTATGTGTCCTCAAGGACGAAGAAATTAGCTTCCTCCTTTCTCATCTTCCTGATCTCCCTGGCTGACCTGGTTCTGGTGTCCCCTATGCTTGCTGACTTGCCTGGTCCGATGTGGCTCTGGCTTCACGCGGATAACACTGTGGTCCTTCTGATCTTGACTTCCAGTTGGCTTCCTGGTCTTTTCACCTTTAGCCTCCAGGGAGAGGTTGTTGTCTTGGGTTTAGATTGGAGTAAATAACTTTTACTGAAAAATCTTAGCTTAGAGTTATTATTACAGCTTTTAGCTTAGAGAAGAAAAATGTTTTTCTCAATAATTCGGTTTCCCTATGGTATTTCTGGGCAGTGTGGGTCAAATACCTGTCTTAGTCCATGACTGAAGGAAATCCTTAGAGTACTTAAAAACCTTCCTTGCTTTTTCCCCTGCAAGTTCCTGGAATACAGGGGACCCATGAGCCCCACCTATGGTTTCTTTCTCTCCTGCTTTCCAGAGAGAATATGGTTATGTGTATGATTTTTCTCCTGATGTGCCTGAGGGACAGTTACCTTCCTTTTATTTTTATTAAAAATGTTTTTAAATGTTTATTTATTTTTGAGAGAGAGGAGGATGGAGGGGCAGAGAGAGAGAGACACAAAGAATTGGAAGCAGGCTTCAGGCTCTGAACTGTCAGCACAGAGCCCCTCAGAGCCTGAGGCTGGGCTTGAACTCACGAGCCGTGATACCATGACCTGAGCTAAAGTTGGATGATTAACTGACTTAGCCACCCAGACTCCCCCAAGTTACCTTGATGTTATAAGTTTCTGACTTAGACACTAAATAGGCCCTTCTTTCATTCAGGTACATGTAATTCTAAATGTTTGGGGGCAGGCCGTATTATGTTAAAGCAGTCTTGCTGGAAGATTTCCTTGTATCTTCTTTTTTGATATTAGTACTTTTGTATTACCTTTGTTTTTCTGCTTATAAAACTAATATAGAAAACATAATTTAGACAGACTCTGAGAAGTGCTAGCTTCTTGCAGAGCATAAATATTTTAGACCTTTAATGTATTCTAGAAAGTTTGTACCAATTCACTTTCTGCCACTTGAGTAAATGAATAAATTTTTATTAGAATTAAATATTATTCCTAATAAGATCTCACCAACTTAATAAGTAAAAATATCTCACTTCACTGTATTTTTTAAGTTGTTAGTGAGCTTTTGGGGTGCCTGGGTGGCTCAGTTGGCTATGCGTCTGACTCTTAATTTAAGCTCAGGTCTTTATCTCACAGTTCGTGGGTTTGAGCCCCACGTTGGGCTCCGTGCTCACAGCACGGAGCCTGTTTGCGATTTTCTCTCTCCATCTCTCTCTGCCCACCCCCCCCAAATAAATAATAAATAAACTTAAAAAAATAAATTATTCATGAACTTAAAAAAATCTGTAAACAAACAAATACATATGTATTAGCGCTTTATATCTCCCACCCTTGGCAGTGTAGGAGTATAACATTTTAAGTGCCAAAGTAGATTTCTTTTTCTTGTTGTCTTTTTTGCTTTCTGTCTTTCCGGAGTTGTTTTCCATCCAGAATTCATCTATGTATTTTTTTCTAGATTTGAAAAATGGTCTGATTCAAAACAGATTTATTCCTCGATCTGCATGCAGTTTATTTATGTGCTGTAGAGGTGAGGATTTACGTAGCTTTTTCTTGAAATCAGTAACCGGTTTTTATCAGCACCTTAGTTGGAAACAATAGAATCCATTCTGGCTAGCTTATGCAGATGCATAATAGTCTGAGGATTTTGTGTGGCCCACAGGATCTCTGGGTTCAGGGAGTAACTTCCAGCAACAGTGCTCAGAACTGTGCCACAGACACGGCCGGGTGAGGAGTCCGCGGCTGCCTCTCTCTGCTCACACCCTTACCAGCAAAATTGAGACCAGGCCATGTTTAGACCTGGCTTTCTCACTTACTTTGGAGGAAAAGTATTAGGTGGCTGCGTCTGATTAGGGAAGAGATTTTTCTGGAAATTACTTTGAGAAGGCAGTCCTGAGAATGTAGGAAATTAAAAATTTATAGGAAGGTAAGATTGAGATTGAGTGACCACAAGTGACAGACTGAAAGGGACTTAAACCAGTTGTCCCAGCACCTTTCATCATTGATATGTCATGCATTAAATGCACATTTTAAAAAATGTACAGAGAGTAGGATCTGTTTTGGGTAAGTATTCAATTCTGTCTGATTATTTTAACATTTTTGTGCTGATGCCATAATTAATTTTTGTTGTGTTATGTTTTCATTTCTGCCGGTGTACATGACATTTCTTTGTCAGTTCTTAGTTATTCTTGCTTATTATTTTTTCTTCCAGATGAACTTGGAGGTCACTTCATCAGTTTCTGCAAGATAAATTGGCATTTTGATTAGAATACATTAAATCTTCACATTCATTTGGGAACATTTGGTCTTGTTAGAATACTCATTCTTTCCATCCAGTTATGCGGATATATATTTTCATCTAGCCAAAAAGTTTTAACGTTCCTCAATAAAGTTTGGAAGTTCTCTTCATAAGGATATTCACAGTTCGGAAGTGCATATTATCACTAATATAAGTAGAGTTAGTTTTCCTTGTTTTTTTTCAGCTGGGTAGGAAACATATTAAATCTTGCATATGTGTTTTGTGTTAAACACTTAAATTTATTAATTCTAAGAAAATTTCAGTTGAGGTGCCTGGGTGGCTCAGTCAGTTAAGCGTCCGATTTCAGCTCAGGTCATGATATTGCAGTCCACATTAGGATCCGTGCTAACATCTCAGAGCCTGAAGCCTGCTTTGGATTCTGTCTCCCTCTCTGCCCCTCCCCTGCTCGTGCTCTGTCTGTCTGTATCTCAAAAATAAGCATTAAAAAAAAAAAAAGAAAATTTCAGTTAATTTTGTTGGGCACATAGGCAAATAACATTAATTTTGGAACTTGTTAAGTCAAACAACTAAGAGACCTGAAAATAATTTGTATATAATTAATTCAATGAGCTAGGTGTAAAATTCCCTGGAAGGGGACATGCTTCTAATACTGTCATAATGCTTGCATTCCCTCCTTCTAGATCTTCTAAGTAACATGTGTGAACCTGGTGATTTATAGCACCCTGATATACTCTGGAAAGTCAGCCACATGGCTGCCCCAGTTTCCCTGTCAGTCTACACCGCATACTCAGACACACATGGCATTTTCTCCCCAAATGTAGGTTCTTACAGTCCACATTCAGATTCTGGATAGTAGCACATTAATTCAAACAGACTGATGCCTCAAGAAGTCTCTGTAGTCCTGCCTCTCCGTCAGCTCCCTGGTGGAGGGGAGTACATAAATGAAAACAGGCCAGGGCTCCCTCAGTTCAGTCTTTGTGCCCCGAGCCACTCTTCCTTTCGACAGCTAAGCCAGGTGTTTGGAGAACAGTGTCGGTGGGGTTTCTGGAATGTTACACTAAGAAGTTTTTTTTTTTTTTTTAAAGAAACACAAAACAAAACAGTAAATAAACTCAAACAAGTGGAAAGAATTTGGTACATGACTATTTCTGAGACTTAAGAGACTCCACGTTATCCTGTCTTCAAGACAAGCAAACAACTACCAAAAGGGTGTTAGTTACATAGAAATTTGATCAAAAGCCTGGGGTTTATAAGCATCATTGGATAATAACCTCCAGTTCCATGGTGTATAAAACACACAGAGAGGCGAACATGTCCTGAATAAGGAAAGGATCCTGCTGGACAGATTTTCCGTGGAACTTTAAAGATTGTATAAGAATTCAGTTTTATTTGTAGCCTTAAAGGCAGTTGGTAGGTGACCCCATTCCTTAGTTGTGCATTGGCCAGCTAGCCATCCTGCGTGGTACCTGCACTCTGCCTGTTTAGAGTGCGAATAAAGAAGACTAGCAGATTGGACTCAGCCCACAGGAGAAGGTGGGATTTGGGAGTGCCTTTGCTGGAAGGTCCTATTTAAATCACAAGGTTTTTGATCTGTGGCACTCTGCTGTGATTGGTCATTTTAGGCTGGTTCTTAACATAGGAATTTGGCTCAGAGCCTAACCCAAGTGTAGCTACCCTTCCCAGTCCAAGATGGAACAGCACCATGGGTTCGGGAAGGGCCTTGCAGTGAAGGGGGCAGATGGGTCACGTCAGCGGTATTAAAAGGCCAGAGAGGGAGCTTTCTTAATACTTGAAGAATTAAACATTTGAGGTTGGAGGATATTTGAGGTTGGAGGAGGCTGCATTTTCATCACGAAATGCAGGGAATCCTGTCACATCTTGTGGGGGCTCTGTAGGGGCTCTAGCATACTCCTGCTGTGCTTAAATATTAGAATCCTCACCCGCCCTTCTGTGCTCCCTTCAGAGTCAGCAGGGTCTGGCGTTGGTATTGCCACACGACAGTTCTCCACATGTCTCTCACTGGCTGGCCAGCAAGGACTAAAAGGGCGCAATTGCTGAAAAGTTAAAAAAAAAATCAATTTGATGCATGTGTGGGTAATATCTTGTGTGATGCTGTGTTAGAAATTTGTAATTAACCATTTTTGCTTTATAAAAAAGCTGCCATCTGATCTGGAAAAAAACAGGACACCTTTTCCTTAAAGCTTGAAGTTCATTGTGGAATAGAACTGGAAGTTTGCTAGAGTAATGATTAATGACTCAGTAATCAGTTAATGATTCTGGTAATCATCTTTGTAATGAAATCTTGCCTTTTTTGAGAAGGGGACAGCAACTTTCTTGAGGTTGGAAAGGGCTGTAGAGGTTTTGACATGAAGGAGAGGTAGAATCAAGCTTTTCGAGGTAGGAACCTAAGGTTTCCTGCTTCTAAAATCTTTTTCTGACAATTGAAAAGAAAAGAAGTAATGGCAGTTTAATTATTTGAAACTAATGAAATAGAAAATTATATTTTTTAATAGAAAATGGGATTGAGTGGAACACTGTTGTTGAATCCAGGTGTCTGTATCTCTTCATAAGTTTTTACGGGTGGACCACAGGGTTCAGGTCCACACCATCTACTTGGGACAGTCCGGTGTGGCAGGGTGAAAGCTGTGCTATGCACATAAACTCAAATGCAAGTGCTGAGGGCAAGGTCAGAGACCACGTGGTGCATTTTTACTTTGCGAATTAATGGCTTTTGATTGTGTAACTAGGTGTATTTTCAGATACCAATTTGGGTTAATTTGTTTCCCCTTTGTCTCCCATGTATGTGTAGTTACTTCCATTTTCTCAGGGATGTTAACAGCAGGGTTGAAAGTGACAGAGGAATTTGTCACCTCTTGGTGGTTTTGTTTTAAAGAGCAAAGCCCTGGGAGGCCTTGAAGTATCCAGCAAAAACCAGAAAACAGAGAGTGGTTCTCAGGAGGAAGCAGAGTGACCTGGCCGAGGTAGGAGTTCATAGAAGGGCTTGCTGCAGACAATAATATTCTTCTGGGCTGCATGGAGGAAATGAGAAGTCCTAGAGAAGTGGGCATCCTGGCTGATTGCTGCAGAGGCAGTAAGACCCCAGAAGGTACGTCTGGGTAGACAAACTGGAGACATTCTCACAGAAACTTGCGTTATTGGACCATGGAAATGGCAGACAGCAATTAGGACCCAGGGAGCTCTAGGGACAAGACAGTGGCCACCTCTTTGCCATATTGTGTGGACAAATGACTGATTACCAACAAGCTTTCCCCGTTCTCTGCCATAGGAATTGAGATTTCGTGTAAGGAAAAGAGGAGCTATCACTGTTGATGGTTTCCTATCAGCTCGGTGAGAGCCCAACTTCAAAGTTGTGCTTTCTCTTTTAGATTCAGTTTTTTTGTCTGAGATCAATACCTACTACAGTTATTTAAACTGATCATTTATCACCATAGGGAAAACAATAAAGCTATTGGGAAGACTGGATCTCCAAGTGATTCAGTTCCGGAGTCAAGGTTGCTGGACCTGTTGGGTGCAATGGCGAGAAAAGATTGACATGTGTTGGAAGAGAACATTGACCTGGGACATTTAGAAATACAATTAAGATTAATTGCCTCCCACAAAATTGAGCTATACCCTCTACAGACTTTGTTTTTTTAAAAATATACTTTATTATTATTCTTTTGGTGACATCACTTGAGTTGTACTCTCCTAGCAAGTTTCTGTTCTACAGTAGAATGTGAACAACTGTAATCACCATGTTGTACATCAGATCCTCAGCCTTTATTCTCTTGACTTTCTTTAAATGTATTTAGAGTCCCATAAAGAAATAGGTAGAACACTCAAATTGCACACCTTGGGGAGAGACTAATAAAAAGGGCCTATTTATAAAAGAGCACAATTTAGGGAAGGTAAGAAGGGCTTTTACAATATCTTGAGGCTAGTAACCATGGGAAGTCATTCCCCCCCTTGGCCCAAGGTGGAAAGAGGGCCCGTTGGTTCCTGGAACCCAGAGGGGGAGAGGGAGCAGGGAGGGAAGAAGGAAAAGAGCAGAGGAAACCTTATTTCCCAGGAGTTGTGGTCTGTAGGAGAGGGATGTTGTCACCTTACAACCTTGGTTTAATCGTTGTATCATATTAACCAGTTAGCTTTTGATTTTTGGCCTGAGGCGTGTGGAGCCCTCTGTCCTCGTATAGGCGGGTTCAGATGTGGATGACTGTGGTCGGTCTCTTTGAAGGACATCTAGCGGGCTGGCTCACGTAAGGCTTGTCATGCCCACAGTCCAGTGCGGGCCACAGGGCAGTGTCAGCAGCAGCTGCAGCCTTGCACAGGAAGGGAAAGCCCTGGCGTGAGTGGTACTGGAAGTCGGTGCTCTTTGGTAACGTGTATTCACCTGGCTCACGTGTAACTTTTTTTTTTTTTTTAAGTTTATTTGTTTATTTTTGAGAGGGGGCTGGGGAGGGGCAGAGAGAGGAAGAGAGAGAATCCCAAGCAGGCTCCACAGTGAAAGCACACAGCCTGACTGGGGGCTGGAACTCACCACCCGAGAATAGAATCATGAGATTATGACCTGAGCAGAAATCAGATGCTGAACTGACTGAGCAACCCAGGTGCCCCTGTCACATGTAAGTTAAAAAAATTTTTTTTTAAATTTTTATTTCTTTTTGGAAGAGAGAGAAAAAGAGAGAGAGTGCAAGCAGGGGAGGGGGAGAGAGAGAGGGAGACACAGAATGCGAAGCAGGCTCCAGGCTCTGAGCTGTCAGCACAGAGCCTGACGTGGGACTTGAACTCCCGAACCATGAGATCATGACATGAGCCCAAGTCGTACAGTTAACTGACTGAACCAACCAGGTGCCCCTCATGTGTAACTTAAAAGAAAATATTTATAAAATCAAGTTACGTATAACTAAATTTAATTATAAACACATGTCTTGAAAAGTAAACATAACATATTGTTTGTTGAACACCCTGCATCAGCTATTTTACTAAAGGCTTATCCATATGAGAATCAATTTTCACCACATCAAAATAGTAGATCTCTTATCCTCATTTTATTATTGATGGATTGAGAGTGTGAAAGTGAGTGGGGAGGAGTAGAGAGGGAGAGAGAGAATCTCAAGCAGTCTCCACAATGTCAGCACAGAGCCCTATGCCAGGCTTGATTCCACCAACCGTAAGATCGTGACCTGAGACAATGTTGGATGCTTAACCAACTGAGCTACTCAGGCACCCTCTTTTACCCTCATTTTAATGGCTGGGGAAAGCAAGGCTCAGAGAGGTTCAATAATTTACCTGTGTTCATTCAACCAGTAAGTGGCAAACCTGGAATTTGAACCTGGGAACATTTTTCTCCACAGTCCACACTTTTTTCTTTTTTAAATTTTTAAATGTTTATTTACTTTTGAGAAAGAGAGAGTTAGCAAGACTGAGAGACTGGGAGACTGAGAGACTGAAACAGAGACAGAGCATGAGCAGGGGAGGAGCAGAGAAAGAGGGAGACACAGAATCTGAAGCAGGCTCCAGGCTCTGAGCTGTCAGCACAGAGCCCAATGTGGGGTTTGAATTCACAAACTGTGAGATCATGACCTGAGCCGAAGTCAGATACCTAACTGACTGAGCCACCCTGGTGCCCCTCCACAGCCCACAGTCTAAATTATGAGCTTCCTGCTCTTGATATGAAAGAGGAACTGTCACCTTTATGCATTCTGATGAATTTTGAGAGTGAAATCACACCCCATCACTTGGTGGCATGATCCCTTGTGATAAAATATATTAAAAATATTAGATACCAGCTGTTTCGAACAGGCACATGCACCCCAATGTTTATAGCAGCACTATCAACAATAGCCAAAGTATAGAAAGAGCTCAAATGTCCATTGATGGATGAATGTATAAAGAAGATGTGATGTGTGTGTGTGTATACATATGTGTATATATATATATATATATATACGCATATATATACATATATACATATGTATACATACATATATACACCTACATACATACATACATACACACACAATGGAGTATTACTTGGCAATCAAAAAGAATGAAATCTTGCCATCTGCAACTACGTGGATGGAACTGGAGAGTATTAGGCAAAGCAAAATTGGAGAGAGACAAAAATCATATGACTTCACTCATATGAGGACTTTAAGAGACAAAACTGATGAACATGAGGGAAGGGAAACAAAAATAATAGGAAAACAGGGAGGGGGACAAAACATAAGAGACTCTTAAATATGGAGAACAATCAGAGAGTTACTGGGAGGGATTATGGGGGAGGTGGGCTAAATGGGTAAGGGGCATTAAGGAATCTACCCCTGAAAGCATTGTTGCACAATATGCTAACTAATTTGGATGTAAGGGTTTCAGCTGTAGAAGGAAGGCTAGGGGCAGCAGATGTCAAGGCTGGTTAGGTGTTCTGAGTTTCCATTTGTTTAGTCTAAATGACCTGAGTGTTGCTAGAATGTGAAAGAATGTATTTTCTGCTGTTAGCCTTCTCACTGAGGGGATGATGTATCTGAATCACACTTCATACATTGTCCCAGGAAATATGGCCACAATTTCTACTTTCTTGACCTTTTCTATATTCTCTTTTGGTTGGTCGTTTGTCTTTTCTACACAAGGCAGGGAGACCGCTAGCAGGGGAGAAGTTAAATGATCCACTAACCAAATGAAAGCCTAATGCGTAGGGGAAGTTATAGTAGCAGAGCTAACTTATGGAATGTATCAATAATTGAACAATGGGTTCTTCATCAACAAGGAAGGAATTTAATCGACTGAGGCAGTACACCTTTTGCAATCATTGCTTCCTCCAGCTGTGATAATTCATGATAATTCCTTCAACTGTGAAGTATTCTTAATATGGCAAGAGTTGTACTCTAGAGATGGTGACCAAGATAGAAGAGAGAGCTCCTGGGAGGCAGTGGACTATCTCAAACATACTTCTTTTTCCTTCCTGACTTGTAGCTGCCAATCTTAGGTTTGGCCCCCTGGAAGCCGAGCCTGTGCAAGTGCTCTACTGAGGGTTCCAGGAGAAATCACTAAGCAAGTGAGGGAGGCGGGGTGGGGCAGGGGAGAAGCTAAGTGCGCTTCGGCTTCCACTCAAGTGTATAGCTTCAGCCTGATATCTAGAGGCTACTGGAGGACAGATGCATCACAGAGTTGTCCCATCTTGAGGCAGTGGGACTGGGATTTTGACCCCATGTCAATCAGTCATTGGCTGTGGGCTACACCTGGGGTGGGGTATAATCTTTGGGGCATTTCTTGCCAGGATGGCTTTATGGGCCAAGGGCAGTTATGCAGACAAGGGAGCAGCCACCACTCCCAGGTGCCGGTGGATGAGGAACAGGACCATAAAGGGACCAGCCAAGCGGGCCACCTACAGAAGCTGTTGCACTTTCATGCTTCTGCATTGTTCCCCTTCCTAACTCCTGTATTGCAGACAGGTCAAGGTGAGCCAGATAAAGCTGTGAGGTGCTTCAGCTCTTTACATGAAGTAAGGGCAAACGCTGTGAATCCTTTTTCAGTTTTATTTACGTTTGTATGCCTGGCACGCTCAAGGCCATCTGGTCAAATGGATTTCTTATTGTGGACCAAAGTCATGAAAGTTTGAAAGCTAACTGCTTCACAGAAGACAAATTAGAGATTTTTTGCTTTGGCTGTGTACACAGAGTGTATACAGACTGATTGGTTCAAACTCTCACTAGGGGAGGACCTGGCCTGATTGTTCATAACCTCTAAGCAGATGGTTGGAAATGAGAATGGCTGCATTTCTTTATTCTTTGCATAGTTGTTGAAAAATTAAGTAGGACACAGTGGATTTCTTTCTTAGTCACCTTGTTGCGTATCCCTGCCCCATGACGTTTCTACAAGTCGGGTTCTTCAGTGTGTGCAGAAGCTTCATCATTGAAAGTGGCTGTATGTGGGGAGAAGGCTTTTCTCTGCCTTTCTGCAGAGGACCTGAGTCCTCTTGCTGAATACTGTGGAGGGGTCTCCCAGTGGGGCGGGTCTGCTGCTCAGATCAGCTCAGGTTCTATGTGCCTCCTTGAGTGGGAGAGGCAAGGTTGCTGGCCCTTCACTTAGAGGCATTGTGAGGAGTTGTGATTGCAAATTACTGTTAGACTTCTCTGCCAGATATTCTGGGGGAGGGGGAGGTTCTTCCGATGTGACTTTTCCCATGGGCAAAAGTCACTGGTCTTCTGTATCATTTTTTTTTTTAAGTTCATGTAGTTTGAAAGAGAGAGCACAAGTAGGGGAGGGGCAGAGAGAGAGAGAGAGAGAACCCCAAGCAGGCTCCACACTCTGCAGAGCCTGGCATAGGGCTCGAACCCACGACTGCAAGATCATGACATGAACTGAAATCAATAATTGGGCAATTAACCGACTGAGCCACCCAGGCACCCCCCCTTCTGTGTCACTGTTAAGACAGTGTTGACAACTGCTGGGCCTGGAGTACTATGGAGAAAAGGAGAAAGCCAGCAGTCAGCTTGCAAAATACCTGTGCACCTAAATAGTCCCCAAGAAGTGGTGTCAGCAAATGGGACTAAATCTTACGAAGCAGCTGAAAACCTCATGATGGCCCTGTGGGAAAGATCACTGCCATGGTGCAGCTCTGTTGTGTAAGTCACCGCTGTTACCTAAATTCACAGGCCAAGCTGTCAGGAAGCTGACCTTTTCCTTAGCTGCTTGTTGTCCACTTTTTCTCATGTGAATCTTGAAAGCCGTGGTGCTGAACAGGGAATAACATACATGGTTGCTTGAAGTCAGGGTTGGGGTCCTTCCCTTCCTCTATGATGCATGGCGGGAGAGGATGCCCCCTGGATGCCTGCGGGGGAGGCTGTCATGACAGGTGTTTCCTTGTTCATCAGGAAGGACAGCCAGGAGAGTTCCATTTCCCAGGAATTACTGGTAGTTTGCAAATCCTGTCAGATGCTCCTTGTGGAGGGGGAAGGTTTAGAAGCCACATGTGAATAGTCGTTGGCATGTTGGAAGTACTCGCTAGGGGAAGATGGCAGCCCCAGATCCTTTAAAAATTTTCATTAGTTGGATTGAGGGCCAATGAACAAGTTGAAAGTTTGTGTATTTTCTTTTCTGGGACCCAGGCCAGGCTTGTGGAGGACTGATCATAGAAAACCAATGGTAAAATTGTCAGGAACTAGGAAGTGGTACCATTTCTGCTCTCATTTCCTCATTTCAGGAGCTCAGGCTATTTAATGCCACTCAGGAGTTTGCAAAATACTAATGTCTGTCTGTTTATCTCTCTTTCTTATATTCTTGGTGAAATCATTGCCAAACTATTTTCTGTGTAAGAAATGTAAATGCTCATTAATGGCTTGTAGGGTTTGAACATAAGAAGGAAAGAAAGACAGTAAGTCAAGATCTAAGTTTCTTAGGTATTTTTATGTCATACATCTTCTTTTTTTGGCTCAAAAAGTGTATTTATTGATATGCTGTGCCATATTTACTTTTATTTCTAAAGTGATATTTATAAAATTAGACAATTTTGACTAGATGAGATAAAAATTCACCCCTAAATTTATCATTGTAGTAGACAATTGTTTTCTTAAAGCATGTTGCAATCCACATGTACATACAACTGAATACACATTCTTCAGATAACACCGTATTATAACCTCCCATGTTGCTACATAGTCTTCATAACCATCACTTGAAAGAGATGATTTAACAGGCACCTAGGTGGCTCTGTGGGTTAAGCATCTGATGTTGGCTCAGGTCATGATCTCGAGGTTCGTGAGTTCCAGCCCCATGTTCGGCTCTGTGCTGACAGCTCAGAGCCTGGATCCTGCTTTGGATTCTGTGTCTTCCTCTCTCTCTTCCTCTCCTCTGCTTTCACTCTGTCTCTCTCTCTCTCTCTCTCTCTCACTCAAAAATAAGTAAACATTAGAAATTTTTTTTTAATTAAAAAAAATTTAAAAATACATAATTTTTAAGGAAAATGTTGACAATAGCTGTTAGAAAAAGTTGTAATTGAGCATATCTGCATATTTTGTCTTAATGTTTATTATCTATACTCTAAAAATACTGTGCAATTCAGTATCCTGTTTTTGGCACTTAGGAATTTTTCATCATATATACATAATTCGCATACACATAATTTAATAATTGCTTTATATTCCATTAAGTAGATTTATCAACAATATATTTAAGCATTCTTGGTTAACATTTCAGTTATTTCCATGAATTTGCTATTATAAAAATGCTATCCTAGATCCTGTATGGAGCTTTTTCTTTAATTGGATTGTACCGTTAGGACATTACTGGATCAAAGGATAGGCAGTGTTCCAGGTCTTGATGATTATGACCAAATGACTTTCCAAAAGTATTGGATTAATTTGTTTACCTAGAAACAGTGTACAATAGAGCCAGTCTCACACAATTCTGAATGTAATAATTATTAATTTTATAACTGTTTTAATTTTTTATTAAATTAATGGAATTTATTTCTTAATGTGTTTCTTACTGGTGTGCCCATTTTGTGAATTGTTTGTTACATAGTTGATGTTTTTTTTCTTATTTTTTAAAAATTAGTGTTTTTCTGCTTGTACTATATGAAAGAAATTTAGTGTTAGGTATTGCTGTGAATATTATTTTTCCTCAGACTTCTTTTTATTTTATTTGACATACCAAAACTGTCATATTTGGTAAATAATAACCAGTGAGTCTTTTTTCTCTGTGATTTCCACCTCTTAGAAAGTCATTTCCTCTGGGAGGAATTGGTTAATGTTTAATCTCAGAGACTTTTTAGGATTTAAGAGCAATTTGTCAAGTAATGTAAAATCTTTGAGGAAAGCTTAAAATATACAGGTAAAACAAAAATGAAAACAATAAAGGAGAGAGAGAAAGAAAACCAATAACATATTCAGAAATTCTGCTCCTTAGAGAAAATCTTAGGTAACATTTTTGGTGTATGTCCTCTCATACTATTGACACTGTAAATGCAGGAAAATAAATATACACTCACACACATTTTACAAAAAAAAATGGCATTGGATACAGAGCATTTATTCTGTAAGCTGCATGTTTTTCCTAAATTGAAATGTACCCTATTGTTTGATATCAGTGACTGTAGAGTTTCTTGAGAATTTCACATGGCTCGCGTAGTATTCCATTTTGTATGTAACCCTTCCGTTAGCATTAGACATTTGGGTTTTCTTTTATTATGAGCAAATCTGAGATGAACAGAGTCTTGTACAAACATTGTTCATATGTTTCCATCTCCCAGCAGGAAGGATTCCTGGGGGCAGGGCATTCTGACAAAGGTTTTTGATGATTTTCCCAAGTTGGCTCTCGCAAAAAGGTTGTACTCTATGTTTCAGCTTCAGCCAGTGGCGTTTGCCTGCGCCTCATTTTCTCTGTCTGTAGGATTCCCTTTAATCTTTATCAGTCAGACCGAAGACTGAGGTGTCTCCCTGCTGTCCGAAACTGTATTCTCAGGCGATGAAGAAGTTGAATCTTTCTTCCTAGATCCGTTGACCCTTTGTACTTCTGCTTTCTTTCACATCCTCAGCTCGTTTTCCCATTAAGGTTTCATATCTTTGTGTAATTTGGTTTATAATTTAAAAATCTGGTGCAGAATGCCCACTATTTCCCCTTTTTTTAGTAGAATATATTGCCTGGAAATCAGTTCTTAAGCTTAGAATTAGGGGGAGAAAGGTATTCTCCACGTACAGAGCAACCTTATAACTGCTGGTCCTCTCCATGTGTAAGGAAACCACTCTCTCACTATTCTGCACGTGGAATTAGAATTTCTATTAAATCGTTCTAACTGTTAGCAAGTAAGGGTGAAGCTACATTAAAATATGTTTGAGGAGCCATTTTCTCCTACAAGTGATGTTGTATTTTTCTGTCAATCATGTGAGGAAGAGAAATGTCTCAGTGACTCAGAAACCAGAACTGAGAGACGGGTTGCCAAGTGGGAGACAGAGAAGGTGGGTGGCTCATGAGCACAGATATGTCAAGAGTATAAGTTGAGCATGTAAAAGGCCCCGAATAGGCAAAGACAAAAGTGGGAACCTCCACCTCAAGGTTGGAGCCAGTGCCACGTCAGTGGGAAGGATGCCTGGAATGGCTGGACGTCCACAGGCAAGGGCAAATGCCTTACAATGGCGGAGATGCATCAGAGATCAAATTGGCAACTTGGACTACAGACCAATTATCACCCAATATTTTAAATAATTGAACGACCAACTTATGGATGGTTTATAGCCATCCATAATAAAGACGGTATTCTGCAATTTCCCTTGTCGCTGTTTGCTGCCATGTTAAAAGGGAATGTGTTTGGAAGCAGTATCTGCTCCTCCTGGGAAATGCCTTTAAAGAGAGTAAGGACATCCCTCTCTGCTTTTTGCAGTCCAGAGTGTGGATGTGATGGTTGGACACCATAGTGGACACTCTTGATGCCCTGCTCAGTTCTTTGCTGGGCTGGGACCCCCATCCCCCCCAGCCTTTGAGAGCATTGGCAGCTAATGGCTCACAGCTTTCCCTTTCTCCAGGGGATTGTCCTCCAACAATCTTCCTTTCTGGAAGTGACACAGCAATTTCAGGATCTTTATTTTGGACTGTGAGGGGGAAGCCATGTATTGAGGATGGCAGAACAAGAAAGTAGAAGGAAGCTCTTTCTCTGCGGATTGTGACTGTCTGCCTCTGGAATTTTAATGTGGGAAATACTTGGGGAGTCTAGAATAATGAGAACAGCCTTTGGTGCCTCTTGCTTTTGTGAGAGGGAAAAACCAATCTTTTTATGCTTGTGCCATTGACTGCAGGTTCTGTTTAGCACAGGATTTCCCCGAGGGTGGCACTGAATAGGTGATTGTAGCAGGCAGAAATCTGACCATCTAATGAGGCATTCAGTGTAGTGATGGAGCGCGGGCATCCAGTCTCGGACCCGGCTAGAATCCTGACACCATTGCCTCCTCTGTGATTTTGACATTTCCCACTTGTAAAATAGGCCTAATATTACCTCCACTGTAGGATGATTATTAAGATTTAATAAGCAAAGCACATAATGCTTCATACAGGTTGGTGTAAGTGGAGCCATTATTCATAAGCACAAATTCCTTCTCAGCTTTAAGACAGGAAAATAATGACATATTTGGAAACCTTTCAGAAACTCTTTCCACACGAGTTCGTTTAGACCCTTGTTATTTTCATTAAGGGCACTTCCCAGAAGGAGTGCTTTGGATTTGCTGACAGCTTTTCCCATAGATGCTTTTTCACGGAAGAAGGGAGACTGGAACTTAAGTATGTTATCTTTGTGTCTTACTGAACCCTGATGAGCTGCTGGAAGGGTGTCTGAAGTAGCCAAGCCTTTCTCTTGTTCTCTGAATGGCTGCCTGGCCTCAGTAGGAAGCCACCACTCTGAGTCAAAATGAAAGTCTACACAACACTTAAGAGCTGTTGAAGTCCCTGAGCTTGATGGGACAAACTGAATCTGGAAAAGAGCCAATGCGTGGATATTAGGGCAGTACAGGGATGAGAGTCTTAGTCCCCTGTCCCTGAAATTTAGTATGAATTTTCTTGATCCCAATTCTGAATATATAATTTCCATTATACAGTAAATATGTACAATACATTTGCCTGCCCAGTCTTAGGACTTGGTGTGTATGGTAATACCCAGTTCATGATGGGGAGCTCCAAGTGTGGTCGATTGGTATTCTGTGCAGTAACTGTTTTCCAAATGGAGTAAAGTTCTGTGCTAAAGAAGGCTTTGTCCTGGAGCGTTGGGGGGCACAGGCCACAACTTTTCTTCCGAGGTTTGCCAGAGTTTCCATGGAGCATCCTTATCCACTATGGATACCTTCATCAACGTTGTGTCTACTGGGTCACACAGACTCTGTGCGTGTGTGGGTAGGGAGTGCAGTTTGCACCATAGTCTGGACCTCCCTTGGGTTCTGCCACATTTGAAACTGGCAGCATTGTAAGTCACCAGATAGAGCCAATCCTCTGAGTACTTGGCCCAAATATCCTTGGTAGTCATTTCTAAACACCAAAAACGGTTTACTGTGAATACCCCTGACTCTCTGAATGAGGCATTTCAGCACCTTTGGGAGCATTCATAGTCCATTCACAGCAAAACCTGGAGAAGCAGTGCCCCGGAAAGCTGCATTCAAGCAATTGCTGATTGGTTCACTGCTTATTTGGGATAATCCCAATGTTGGTTATATATAGTGTCCCAGAAATCCCTAGTAGGATTGAGCCTCAGGTGTCCACAATGGTGATCTTCTTGATAACACATCCTTGTAATGGTCTTCCTAGATTTCTTATCTCACTTCTTTAGGATCCCTTTTCAAATAAACTACTTGTGTACTCCTATCCTCATTGTAGAGTGTGCTGCAGGGGAACCCAGCCTCTCACATCTGATAAATGGACAAGAGTGGTATTCTCACATGTAGTAAGTGCTTCCAAAATCCAAAGGGATCCAGAAAGCACTACAACCTTTTCTAATAGGTGTAACATGCAAGCTGGAATGACTAGCTCATGGAAACTAGCTCTTTAACCATAGAGGAGATACCCTAGAATACCTACAGACTATTTTATCACTAAAAACCTTTATCACTGTGGCAGCTCTCAAGGCTCCAATCCTCAGGCATACAGGTGACTACCAGGGCATCTTGCATATTGTCATTAATAGGGTGGACTCACATAAAATTTGGTGGAATGTCAAGAAGATTAAGGCCCCTACAGACTATATGATGGAGACCAGGAGAGTTAACAGCTTCTGGGGCAAGACTGTGAATGTGTAATGCTTTTCTTGTCCTGTGAAGTCAAGCCATCTTGATTCTCCCTCCTGTTGTGAATGGAGTAGACTACATTTGCCACATTGATAGCTGTACAGCAAGGGGCAGAAGCTATGCTGACCTCGCTAGTGAAAATAGCACATTTACCAGAGTGGCTACGATTGGGACAGCTTCCTTAAGTTCTTGGTGATTCACCATCATCTGCCACAGTTAATCTAGTTTGTTCAGGAGTCAGTTGAGTTGAACAGGGGTATGGTGGAGATTGCCATACTGTATCCTTTATGTTTTTATGGTACTGAGGTATTTCTTCTCATTGTCTTGGTTGGGCAGGTTGGGGGAGGGTAGTAGCTTCATGTGCTTCCCCTTGACCTTACCTGTCGTGATGGCTCTTACTCAACATGTAAGGAAACAAATGTGAATATTATGAAAGCCACTAATTATTTATACTCCAACTATACACTAATGGCTTGGGGGAAAAAGCCATACTACTAACTATGAGATAAAATTAAAATGTATAGGCATTTAACACCTGACCTCCAAAGACCCTACTCTAACTAGAGCACCACATTGGCATTTTGAGTTTTCTGCTTTAGTGTTAGCTCAGCCTCTGTATCTATTGGTGTTCAAAAAGTCCGAGTTATCCCTTTCCCCAGTACACAGTTATCATGGCAAATAATTGCAAACTCCTTGGAGAAATATCAGAGGAATATGGACCGTTATACTTGTGGTTGCCCTGCAAGATCCTTCCTTAAGAGCACCTTCCAATCAATGGGCTCTAGATCGGTAGATTGGATTAGATCTGGGTGAGGGACTTTTATTTTCCATTGTGATGGTTGATGTCAGTCCTCTGTAGAACTATAGTCAGCAACCTATCTCAATAAGCCTTCATTGTTCAAGTCACTCTTATTTGGGTTTGCTGTCAAATGCAAATTTTGAACGTCAGAGTTAGATTCAAGCTTGACATGGAGGGTTGTTTTATACTTATAAATGTATAATTCACAGTGCAAGTATAGCAATTGTGAATCTTTACATGGAATAATGTAGGCTAAAATTAGTTGAAGAAACAAACTGGAGCCATGGGGAGAAACTGGTAGTATCGTGGTTGATTCTTTAACGCATCTTTATCTGACAGACCCAATGGCAACACATATGTTTAGAGAATCTTTTAATAAAATGAAATAATTAATAGAATCGTACTGAACATTCAGCTCTACAAAGATAATATGCATTCATTTTTAAGCATCTATTAAGTGTATTAGTCTAGTGAGGACCTTTCTTAAAGTCAAAAATATTTATATATATCCCTTGATTGTGAAACCATTCATAATACCAACAATCTACTATGAGTTCAAATGTATGGGTGGATTTGGTTGTAAAATGATGAAGCCAGGAGGATAGATGCCCCGTGGGCAAGGAAAATCATGGATGGCCTTTTTTGGAAGGCTGATTGGGTTGAGTCTGGAAAATGGGATCATCTTTTGTTTTTTCTCCTCAGCCCTCCTGTGCCATCTCCAAATGCTAACTGATGAGTGGGGGGGGATTACTAAGACTATATATATATATATATATATATATATATATATATATTGCTAGAAACATACAGTATAGTTCTAGTTATGGTCTTTTTCTATGATTTAATCTTCAAGTCGAAAGCTGGTTCTTTGAGTTGGTAACATTAACCCCCAGATGTGGAACATCGGTGAACAGAAGGATTATATCTTGTTAGGTTACATTAGTTGGCAAATGGGAAGCAATTAGAAATGGGCCTGGCACACAGTAACTGCCCGATAAAAGGGAATACTACCTAGCTGTTATTCATCGCTGCCGTGCCTTCCTGTCTCCCACAGCTCTCTGACTTCTCTGGATAGTCCACCCCAATCACACTATGGTATCTGCCATGCATTTCATCCTTTACTTGTCTTCTAATTGTTTCCTGTTGACATTATCCCTTGTGCTGTACTACAAGTACTTAAACGTACAATGCCAGGTTTTATAAACCGGAGCTTGGAGCAGGTAGTGTAGCAATGCAATTCGGCATATGGTTCTGGTGGAGCCTGCTTGGATTCTAATCTCGCTTCTTCCACTACTTAGTTGTATGATCTGGGGCACGTTATTTAGTATATTAAAGCCATTAATCTGTTTGTATATATAGTTATTTTCTTCCTTTTGAGTTATTCTTTTCCCAGCAATACGATTACTGAGTCAAAGAGTACTGCGTCTAGCTGTGTGACTTAGAAGTTAGCTACATCCCTGTGCCTCAGTTTGCTCACATGTAAAATGAGGATAATCAATTCTCTCATAATGTGGCTCTGACCGTTAATGGATAAAACACATGGTCTTTGGCAAAAAAGGAATCAGTAAGTGTTGATGCTAACTGTTGTTTTTGATCAAAATACGTGTGCTACCATTGACTTTTGAACAGATGCCCTGCTGGCCAAAAAGATAGGAAGTTGGAAAAAGAAAAGCAAATGAAATTATTCACTTAAATGAGGCCTTTGTTTCATTGAAAGTTTGCAATTTTGCATGCTTTCCTGACTCTTCCTACTCATGATTAATTAAAAGAGTGCTGAATTTGGTGTGGTGGCAACTTTTCACAAGTCTACTTAAAACATGAGCTATAAAAGTTGTTTTGGTAATCTGGGGGGAGAGGGGGAGGGGTAAGAGGAAACGAGTGAAAAACTATCAGATAGAAAAATCCTAAATCTTTCTTTGCTGCATAATAAGACCCAACTTTCTTCTTGCCTGTATAAACAATTTACTTTTAGAGCAGAACTTTCGGAATGTAGATCTGGGATGGGAAGGCAAGATTCAATTTGCGGGGTCATGCTTGGTGAGAAAAGTGTTCCCAGAAATAATATTTGAAGAAGGATTACATTCTGAACCCTGGTCAATTTCTTACCTCCTGGCAAAATAAATTATGATGTTGGGTAGGTTTCAAGCCCCCCCAAATGCCAGAGTTGATATTCGATGAGGTTCTATTAGGGGCTTTTTACACACATTTTAAATGGTTGCCAAGACATTCGCCTTTTTCACTACATCTCTGTTTTCACTGCATCACTGAAGCTCATGTCTTGATGTGCCTGCCTAATAAGCTGCAGAAGGGAGTGGATTTTGACAACTTGGTGGGTCCACAGATTCAACTGAGGCTGAGATTAGCTGACAAAGGAAAGGGAGACAGAGCCCTGTGGTGGGACGCTGGGAAATGACTTTGATTTTCCTAATGGGGACAGGAGAAAGGTCTTTGTCCATGATCTAAAAAGGGTAAAGAAATATGGTCAGTTTTGGCTGAGGATTTGAAATAAACTTTTATATGTGTGTATATATATTAGTGATTATAATGTACTGTATATAATTATATAATTATATGTTTAATTATATAATTTCTGTGTGTGTATATGGATTCTCTGCATACACTCACATACACACAAATCTAGACACACATATTACTTGAGTACGTTTTTTTCTCTGTGTTTTTGGCTATATTACAAAAGGAAAAGACTGAGTTTTTTTTTATTTTTATTTTTTGAAAAGACTGAGTTTAGATAAAAAAAAATATTTGGTTGCATTTGTTGCCAAATACTGAACTCTCACTCTGTATGTAGATATCAAGTAAGATTATAAACCTGATGAATTCACATCACCAGCCTGAAAAAACTTAATGTTGAACGTTCACTCTGCGATAAACCCTGATCTGGTCTTTTTTCAGCGTTCTTTACAAAGGACTGAGGTCAAGGCAGGATGAAAGGCTAGAGGACATTATAAAACAATGCATATGTAATTGGAATCATTAGAGGAGTAGGAAATATTTTTCAAAAAGGTGAGTAAAAGGAATGCCTATAGCATATACCCGGTGATGACAAAAAAAAAAAAAAAAAAAAAAAAATCACCAAAATGATACGACCTCACTTGATGGATTTGGTCTTAGTAAAGAAGGCAGATTTATGGTTAGTAATTTGTGTCCTTCAGAATTTAGAGGCAGGAGGCAGATGAAAATATAGCACGTTCAGCAAAACCTTTCTACAGCCGACTGTTGGACAGAAACCCACGTTTCCTGAAAACTCATGGAAAAGCCATCCTGAGCCCAAACTCCCGGACCCTTATTATGGTTGTGGAGAAAAGAACTTTTAAAACCTGATATGTTCACTTACGCACAAAGGTATATTTTTACAGTATTGCAAAAAAGGTAAATTAGGAATATTCTTATATTCCAAATGATCTGGTATTATTTTATTTTTGCCATAAATTGCATGTATCCCAATGTGATTGAAACCCTACCAGGGTTTGAAGTTATAACCGCAGCTAATGTACTTGAAAAAGTAAAAAGCTTTCTGTCAGTCTGGTTTCTGCTTCAAACGGACCAAGACAGACTTATTCTCCAGGATGGAAGGACCCCCCGACTTGTTTTTTTAAACAAAAACCTTAAAAGACTAAGCAGGAAATCACACACACTCATGGAGACATTTTAGCCGAAAAGGAATAATTGAATGCAAGCGAGAAAAGGCATTTATTTTAAATTAAAGAATTTTGACAGGCCAGCCAAAGAACAAAGGGCCGTATTCTGTGTTACCTATTTTCCCAGGGGTTCCAAACTCCCGAGACTTCAGTGGGAGGGTTACTCACAGGAGGGAGGCCTGGCGCTGAAGAAATGGTGATCAAAGCCATCAGCTTAAAGCATCTCAGCCTGCCTTCGATAGGCCAGCTGTTCAGAAAGTTCTACAGCCTTCTGCAGTTAGGCCTCACCCTTTGTGAAATGGCATTTGCAGGACAGTTCCAGTCCCAGCCTGAGTGATGGGGTTCGGTTTAAACTACTTTGTTAGGTTTCTTCTGTGTTTACTCCCCAGTTCAGTGGGGTCTGAGTGGGTTGAGTGGTGACTGTGGACTTTTGACTGATGGAAAAGTGGGAAGGAACATAAAAATGACTATGTCTTGGCTAAATACTGTAAAGAAGGTGCTGCTCTTGGCCTCTGTATGCTCACAAAGTGAGCCAGAGAATAGGTGTGATGAGAATAGGAGCTTTGGGGCCCATCAAGTCTGGGTTCCAATCCAGCTGTACCCATTCACAGCAAGGTGATCTCAGACAAGACACCTACTCTCTTGGGGGCTCAATTTTCCCATGACAGTGGGGCCAATAATACCTACTACCTCAGGGAGTCAGGTAAGGATCAAGTGATAGAAAAGACTTAGGAGGGAGAAGCAAATGGGTGTGCCTTCTTGATCATTGGGTTAAATACACATCAGTTTTTCTTCAGAGTTCAGTTTCTGTGGCTTCAGAATTAGCTTCATGTTCTGCTGTAACTTTGTTCAGCTATATGGTGTTTGGTGAAGCTCTTTGGTCTCTCTCAGCCTCATTTAGCTCATCAGTAAAATGCAGATGCTAAGAGGTCACACCTCAGAGGTGGTTAAAAAACAATAGAACAAAGGGTTTTAATACAGAACTTGGAACATAGAAGGTCTCAAAAAAAATTGTACTTTTGTATCTCAGTTCCCTGTTACTCTGTTTGGCTATTTTCTCAGCCAGATTCCAAACTCTCCTCTAGAACCAAAATCGTCTTTCTTTTTCACTGAGTCCCCTCCTCCAGGCCTGACAGAGAGGCTGTGGGATGTGCCTTGTAGAGCAGTCTCTTGGCCCACCTGCAGCGTCCCCTGTGAAATTGGGTGCAACCTCACAGTGCTCCTCGCCCTGACAGCCAGCCCTGTCCCACCGGGCCATTTTGGGTTTGTTTTTTGTGGGCTAATAGAAATGACGGTTTTGAAATTAAATCAGCTGGATAATAGTTTATAATTTTGATGTGCTTCTATATAAAATCACATAGAGAGCATTTGTGTTCTGTGTGTTCCCCATTTTGCAGAGGGACCACGTATTGCTTATTTACTCATAAGGGACAATGCAAATGGGCAAAAAAATGTAAATATAAAGCATATAAATTCAGAATAGGCCTTTCTGTATTCTCTGCTTCCTGCCCACCAAACGCCTAAAAATTAATGCGTTATATGATGGGAAGGATTTGTTGTGTGACTACACAGAAACAGTAAGCGTGCAGGTTCTCTGCACAACATGAGGGTGGATAGGAAGACAACAGGCCTTCCAGGTCTGGCTTAACTCCTTTTGGGAAACGGTGGTGTAAACGTATTTTTCCGAGAGATGTAGGGACGGCAGAATGACTCTGGGAGAGTCTCTCAATTTCCATTTCTCGTACCAGCAATAAGTCCCAGAGTTCCATGAGAATGGCTTGGGGCAGAGCAGATACAGCTCACTTCTGTCCCCTTAATGTGGTAGGGTGGAATTGACTCTGAACTTGTAGGACATCTCGGGTTCTGTTAAGTTGTTACTGCATAATCACGGATGCCTACACAAATGGCTGAATTTCTTTGGGATGTAGCTTTCTTACCTGTCAGCTGCGTATGATAATTCATCTCTCTCTTTCCCAACATACCGTGTGGTTGTGAGATTCAAATGGGAAAAGCATTTGGGGGTCGTGCTCCACTGTCGTGAGACATCGCTAGGTTATGTGCAGTTGGTGCTGGTGCCTCTTTATCATGAGATGATCGTGTATAAATAACTCCTGTGTGCTCAAAGCATCTGAGCATAATGAATCAAGGATTTGTAATTCTTAAATATACCTGCATAGACTTTTATGTACTGTTTGGGATCTAGCAGCATTAAATGGCCTACACAAATGAAAGTGATCTTATTTTTATCACTGGGAAAGTTTCCAGGACATTATCAACACATGCTAAAATTTCCTACGTAGAATGTAATACTGAAAACCTCTGCTACCTTACACTTGGACTCACGACTTCCATATGATTTGCCTTTCACTTATAAAAAAGCCACAGGCCTTGTCAGCCAAATTCCAAAGTGACATTCAGCAGTGGATACTTGGATTCAATTTTGGTTTTGCTTTCAGATTGTCACACACACACACACACACACACACACACACACACACACACGACCAAGCTACAAAAAGCCGGGACATGTGTATCCCCCCCCTCCACTTCCCCACTTTTTGTTTCCCTTTCTTTAGAGCTTGACTCACATGTTTATTTCAAAGCCACTAATACACACATTCACATGCACACCTTCAGCAAGAGTCGTGACATAGTGCTTCCCACATATTGATCATGCATCGGCTTAACCGTACAGTATTGCCCTTGGTTACCATCCCCCCTGACACCATGTGGAATACTCATCTTCTCTAATCCTGGTCTATAGTATTTCTAAAGTACTTTACAAGCCCAGAGTAATGGCTTCTAATGCTTTGCAGCAGCTGACCTGGTAGCACACATGATATCTTAAATGTAACAATCAAAGGACTGCGCAGGATCTTGGTATTTCCGCTGGCTTGCACATGTGGTGTGTCCAGGTCCAAAATCCGTAATGTCAGTTTTAGACAAAAGAAGCTTAAAACAAAATAGAGTCTCCCTGCTTTGTGTCAACAACTGAGCTAGAGCGACGGAACGCTTCCTGATTGGGAGACTACATGTAGTGTATATCAGTTATCTGACCCCTACAGTAATTTTTTTTGGGGGGGGTGTGTGTCTGTGAGCAACCTTGCTCAAGATTTATGTAATGGAGGGCATTGTTTTATTAATCTACACCATGTGGAACTCTCCAGGTGCTAAGCTTTGATCTTCCTGCCCTCTGGTGCATTAAGTTTTCTAGTACTCATTGACAATGATGTTTGTGATTTAAAGCACTTTTTTTCTTACTGCAGAGGGGGAAACAAAAAGGGTTCAGATAACTCTACCTTGAATCAGAGACCCTGCACTTCTTTTCTTGTTTGGTCTCAGTTTGGTATGAAGTGCACTCTGATTCTGTTTAGGAGAATTTGATCAGTACTCCGAGGAGTAAAAGAATATCTTTCTGAAACATTTTATGGCACGTTAGATTACTGCTGGAAATGCTGGGCTTGGCTGACTGGGGGAAGCTTGGCCTTCATCAAAGTGGTCTGGGAAGATGGAAAGTAAACCGTGATTTTCCATTTCTCCCACTAAGAGCAAAAAGGACAAAGAAGTGGGAGGGATGAAAAGAGACACAGACCTTCAGAAATCCAAGTCCGTCATGACCCTGCTAGCATTAAGAACAAAATGATAAAATTTGTCTAATAAAGTATAATGAAGCCATCTGATTTGTTATATTTCAGGAAATAGAGTATTACGTTGGAGAAAAATGTTAAGAAATAACAAGCTGGTTAAAGGCAACGTGATATACATACTCCTTAAGGATATAGACCCTGGCGTCAGACTGCCTGTTCTAAATCCCATTTATGCTGCTTAAAAGTGTCAGGTTCCCCACCTGGAAAATGGAATTAATAATACTATCTACCTCCCATCTAATTGGGAAGATTAAATGAACACGTAGAATAGGGTGTGTTTACCCTCAGTGTGGTATATTTGCTAATACCCTACCCAAGCCCTTTGGCTGTAATACCTGTGATTTGCAACACAAATTATTTTCTTATCCTTTCTTCTATTAAATAGTTTGACAACATTGAACTTTCTAGGCTGGCACATACAAGGCTGGGTTCCTACAAAGTAGGTAAACAGCCACCCTTTATCGGGAAAGAGAAAAGAGTCCAGCTGCATTTACGTTCAAGAGCACCATTACCAGAGGAAGAAATTCGGGAAGAGGCACAGTGAATGTTCTAAGGTCATGGAATCCTTCTGGCTCTCCAGGGTCATCCCTACCTTCCCTCTTGCAGGAGAGAGGGCTACCTTCTTCCTCAAACCTCGCCATCCATGAGAATACAGAAAGGGTGCTTTTGGCTGTATCACCAAGATTTGCTTTGCCTTTTAAGCTTCATATAAATGAGCTCAGATTCTTCTCTGGCATTTCATTCGTAACAAATTTCAGATTTGTGCATGTTTTTGCATGTATCAGTCGCTCCTTCTTTTTCCCTGTGTTTTATTTCATTGTATGAATATGTCACAATTTGCCCATTCTCTTGCCATAAGTTGTTGAACATTACTTTTAAAAAGACATTTTAACAGTATCCTCTATCAACAATATAATTTTGTATGGATGTACTTTCTTTCTTACTTTCTTGCCCCCGACTGTCTAAATCATAATGTCTTCCAAAGAAGGGTTTAATGATCATTACTTGGGTCCATGCCCACCACCTCCATTAATAAGATAGCTAGCTGAACAGGGACAAATGATGGTCAGGGAGATTCATCGTGTTTGCAAAACCACAGAGTGATTCTGTGACTCATTTGGTCTTGCTCCAAAGAAAGGTGAAAAATACCCAGTGAAAGATTCATGTTTCTAGACTAGTGTGTATAGAGGACAGTAAAGGGTGTTCTAGTGAAGGCTTCTACATTCATATGCGTTTTGAGGAAGTGAGTGTGGGATACTTTGAAGTCAGCTCATTTGCTTTATGCAGGTGTCCCAAGATTCCATGTCTTGCTCGTATAACACTGGGCAGAAGTTAAGAGGCATGTTACCCCAGAAGTATAGGAGAGAAAGCATGCCTTACTCTGAGACAGCTTGAGCCTGTCCTGCACTCCTCATCACAGTCCCTTCTAGAGATATCAGGGGTGGGGGTGGGGTTGGGTAATGCAGTTGGAAATAAATGAAAGAGCTGGGAGACTAAAGGGTGGAAACTTGCAGCCCCACGTTCCCCTTTGGGATGTGCAGGAATGGAGAAACAGCTTCATGAAACTTTGTACCACTTGACAGTGGCCAGAGACAGGAAAGGAAGGCACAGAGTGCCAGATAATCTGGAGACTTTTTCCTTAGCAAAACGGATGTGGTTGGATTGCATGACATTAATCTGCCTTGTTAGGCCCAGGAGGAGGGTTTTCTATGGGCCTGGGACTTTCAGTGCTAAAACCGGGACAGTCCTGGGTAAATTAGGGACTTGGGATAATGAAACAGATTTAGGAGATCCCTCAAGGCTCTAGATTGTTTGCGAAGTAAGGGATCATCTAATGTAGTGCTCTTAAAATTGGTTTCACAGAAGACCAGCCTCCCTTCTTTTGGATGCATAATCTTAGGCATCATTTTAGAAATAGGCTGATGAAGCAGAGATGCCCTTTTCAAAGCAGTGTGGGCATATGGATGTTCCAGAAAGTCTTGAGTTAGCCTAGCCACCACCCCATTTCATGGAGAGAAGCTGAGGCCAGGAGACATCAGAGACTTGGGCACCACACCTAGTTTATGACAGGCCTGGGACCGCATCTCCAGGTTTTAGTTTTGAGTTGATTTCAGCCCATTACCATTATCCCTCAAAGTGTGAGCATTGTACTCTTTTTTTTTTTTTTTTTTTTTAAATTTTTTTTTTTAACGTTTATTTATTTTTGAGACAGAGAGAGACAGAGCATGAACGGGGGAGGGTCAGAGAGAGAGGGAGACACAGAATCTGAAACAGGCTCCAGGCTCTGAGCGGTCAGCACAGAGCCCGACGCGGGGCTCGAACTCATGGACCATGAGATCATGACCTGAGCTGAAGTCGGACGCTTAACCGACCAAGCCACCCAGGCGCCCCAGCATTGTACTCTTGAATCAGAATCACTGTGGATGTTTCTTAAAAATACCTACCAGGAGACCCTACCCAGACTTCTCAGGTTAGAATGTATTGGAGAGGGTCTGGGAATGTTCCCTACAACACGTTCCCAGGTAATCCTCAGGAACGTGTGGCTCTTATATCCTCCACCCCTACCCCTTCCTTCAGGATTCCTTACTCAGAAGTGCTGAAGATACTTGGTCCTGTAATCTTTCCATTGTCTCATTTGTAATTGGGTACTTGAGCTTACTACCAGGTATTGAACAGGATAATGAGAAGGACCTCTGGATCTTGGGGGAATAGGTAGGCCACATAAACTTCAGCTCTGTCTGCCTACACCTCTATCTGCCACAGCCAGACTGAAGCTGGATGCTCCCCTGCCAAGCCCTCCTCTGTCAGCTGAGAGAAGTTTCTCACCCACGCCGGCCTGGGCTGGCTGTGGGATTCACTCTCTTAAATCATAAAGAGTTTCCCCTGTCACTGTGTGGAAAATAATCTTTTCATTGGACAGAGACAGATGAGTCTTCCTGAGACCCTGTGCCCTTGAGAAACTGTCCCCTTCTGACCTGGGGGCGTCCATCCTTCTCCTGTAGGCTGCAGTGGGTCCTGTGAGGACTTCAAGGGCACGAACCCGCGTGGAGATGCTTACGGGACTTTCCTCATTTTCTCCTTTCGCTCTGTCTCTTTCAGAAACCTCCTCTTTCGTATCATATGATTGGCTTTGGCTTTGAGAAAGTTGCGACTAGGAGACCCCAAATGAGGATGTCTTGCCAGCTCTTCATATTTTGGTATGAAAATGTCCTACTGTTAGGATTCTGGAGTGGCTGATGTAAATGTTGATATATAGCAACCCCAGGGTTGAATTCTTCTCTCCTTTCTTCCTTTGAGTGTAAAGTCCTTAACAAGTTTGTTTTCCAATGAAAATTTATTCTCTATATTGGGTACGCTTTAGTTTGTTCCTAAGGTGACCCGAATTATACTTTTTCCCACCCTTGCCCCTGAACCCTTCTGGATACTTCCAGCCCCAACCCAGCAAATGAAACCAAACTGGCTATGGCCTTCTAGAGCACCATAACCTGGCTGGGAGTCACATATATATAGAGGGGCCATGTTCTCTCCTTCCCTGGAGGCCAGCAGATCTCAGCACTCATTCCTAAGCTGAGCAGGACCCTGTTTTCATATTCTCATCTTTTTTTTTTTTTTTAAACACTGATTCTACTCTTTAAGTACTAGCCCTGGTCTATCGTTCAGACTGGGTCCGTAGTGACCATTTGGATCTGGCATGGCTTTGGCTGGCTTGCTAGGGTAGGGGCAGGATTGGTCCTTCTCTGAAGTGAAGACATTCAGAATTGGTGGTGACAGATTGGGCCACCAGGATTATTTAGCCATATCCTGCTGAACAGAATGTGTGCCTATGGCTGAGCTGCAGACCTCTGAAAGTCCATGTTGCCAGGTTCTTCACCTTTTCCGGTAGGATAGAAGAAAGCATCTTTGTATTCCTCCCTTGGTTGGGAATGTGCAATCCCAGTTCCAGTTGTGAGATCCATGTGGCACGGCTGCTGGTTCTCATTGCTGTAGTGGGTACGGGACCCCTCCCCCCAGGTAGGGGGATGAAGGCTGGGGCAGGAAAAAGAATGAACTTCACATTGATGAGGTCTTCAGCAGCATTCTGCCAGATCACTGACCGTCCAAGAATCTTGCCAGTACATGGCATACAGAGGTCCTGCCTCTCCTAAGAAAGGGAGAAAGAACATCGTGCTCTTGCAGAGGAGGAGGGGTCTGTGGACACTGATCGGCCTACCGTTTTTTCCTTGACTTCCTAGCAGGATTCTTCTTGGCCTTTAGACCAAGCCCAGCCCCACCGTACTGTCTGTGAATCTCTCTCTAGAGAGAGCCCACCTCTGATGGGACCAACCCACCCTCTGGGTACCTGCTCACCAGGTTGAACCCACCTTTGTTTGGCTTGTGACCTAGCCAATCAGCTAACTTGCACTGTTTCCTGAACAACCCCCCCCCCCCCCCCATGCAACCATCAGCATGTGTTTTCACGTTCACTGAGGGGTGGCTGGGGTGGCTCTGCTCCATGTGTTTCTTCTGGCACTCAGGCTGAAGGGGTAGCAGCCAGAAGGAATTATGGAAACACATGATGGCCCCCGAGGCCTGGGCTCACACCTGCCACACCTTCACTTCCATCCATACTCTGGCATCTGGAGTAAGTCGCAGACAAAACTTAACATCGGTGGAGCTGGGGAATAACTGCCCATGGAGGTGGGGGACGGAGGTGTTATTTGCTGGATAATAATCTAACTCACCACTCATCATGGTTTGCTAGAGCTACTTCCCTTTCCCCTGCATTAAAAGAGTACGGATCCTGGCACTGACTCCTCTGGAGATTCTTAATGTATTGGTGGGGTGTTTCCCCCAGGAAAATACACTGCCAGGATTTAGACATATCCCCATATCTTTGACTGACTGTGGAGTGGGCCTGCCAGAAATACATGTATAGTAAATTTATGAGAGATGTTAGTATCCTTTGAAATTTCACTTTAAATAAAATCACAGGCTTATGTAGGAAAGCTGTAGCACTGAAAGAAATAGCAACTGAAGTTCTAGCCCAATCATTTACACTTGACGTTCAACATCAGGATAGCACCACTACTAATCTTGGCTCTACAGCAAACATAACTCATTGGTTGCGGATTTCTTTCCTGCTGACAGAGGATGTGGCCGCAGATAAAATTTCAAGACAGTGCAAATTACCACTGTGAATAAATGGGACGCTGAGATGGTTTCTTGATGCTATCCTTGACCTAGGAGCTTGAGTCTATGTGAATAGCATCAAACGTGTGGCAGTGTGATATGCCATTGTCATCACATTTCTGGAAAGGATGCTTGGGAGTACCAAACTCAGAGAGGTCGTGGGGAACAGGTCTGGAGTCCTTGTGGTTTTCACGTCTGTGATCCTAATGCAGGGAAGATGGGGCAGAAGAGTAGGTCATCTGTGTTTGGCAAGGAAATTACTTTCTGGTGCTGAGGAAACCAAGTTTACAAGGGGCTAGATTTGGACACATACACAGAGCTGTAACAGTGAGTGGAGCTAGGGATCCATCTCTTCAAAACAGCATTCAGACAGTGGCCTTCACCTGCAAGTCAGAGGACATTAAGAAAGGAATGCTTCTAAAACAGAGCCCTGACACTGGAAATCAGAAATAATTTTGTTAAGGTCATTGAAGATGGCTGCTTTTTGGTGGAATAAAACCGAGGAGGTACCATTTCTAGGGATTCAGAAGCTAGAGTATGCCTTGGAGAGGTTAGGAGATGCTCTTGAATGAAAAGGTAAAGGTAAAAGAAATTGGAATATGGAAGTACAGAAGAAGTAATAAAAAATCTGGGGAAGCTATTGGTGAGACGAGTGTGTGAACGTAACTCAGTGACTACCTATACCCCATGTCAACCTAGAAAAGGTATTCAGTGGAGAACTTTGCCGCACGTGGTTGGGAGTACCACTGTGAGTATCATAGGTATGACTGGAAGGAACACTCTGAAGAGTGCGCTAGAAACTCTCTCTAGCCATCTAAGATTGGGGAGTTCAGAGAGGGGGTCCAAATAGAATGAAAGGGATGGCATCAGGATACAGAGTGAAGACTTACTTGCAAATTAGGCCATGTGTCAAAATGATATTGTTGATTATGAACCCACACACTAGGCTAAAGAAATTATAAAAGACTTCTCCACCATCAAGGAAAGACCTGTCTGGGGCAGCAGCAGCCATGACCCTAAGATGGAATCTGGGAGTTCAGGGACTAGTGGGTTTTGACCACTCCTGTATTGCCAGTGCTCAGCTTATGGCTT
Organism: Leopardus geoffroyi; assembly: GCF_018350155.1. Taxonomy (NCBI): domain Eukaryota; kingdom Metazoa; phylum Chordata; class Mammalia; order Carnivora; family Felidae; genus Leopardus; species Leopardus geoffroyi. The sequence goes on along the minus strand of NC_059342.1, from coordinate 10,015,478 downwards.
GGCATGTAGTAGGTGCTCAAATATTTGTTGAATGAAGAAGGGTCTGAAAGGACTGGGGAGGGTTATAAGGTATTTCGTCTTGGACATGGAAGTGAGGTCAGCCATTCTGTGTGAAACGAAGAAATGTGGACTATGTCCAGGCCACTGTGGTTTGTCTGGAAATATTGGGAGAATAGGGAAGGTATCACATACATGGCTGTGAATTTCTAGCACATAGGAGTAAGGATTGCTTGTGAATGTCTTTCTGGTTCCTTAGTAGAGTCTCTAGATTTCTGAGGAACTCAGCTTGGAATCCGTTGTCAAGAAGCTCCACTCAGTTACAAACCCTCAGTCATCAGAGCAGAAAAGGAGCTCTAGCATCATATTTGACATGCCCTTTGTCAACTGCCCAGTCTTCCATTTACTTTTATCTGAGTTTTATGGAAGTGGCAAAAGGCAAAGACAAAAATAACAATCATTTGAAAACCAAAGGTTTTATGACAATACCATTTTATAAACAGCATTCCTTTAATTCCTGTACAAGTTTTTTATGGCTGTCATAATGCTGCCAGCCACCCTGAAACTCGGTGCCTAATTCAACGATAGTTGACTCTCATGCTTGTGGTTCTGCAGGTTGGTGGTGGTGACTCTGCTACAGGCTGTGGGTCCACTGGTCATCTGAGGTGGCTCTTCTCCTTTTGTTTCATGCTAGGGACCAGGCTACCCAGAGTAGGTTTTCGTAGTGATGACAGAAGCACAAGAACAAGACCAAAGGTACAAGCATACCCAAATCATCTATTTATGTCTTACCTACTGGTCTCTCCATCGGCTGAAGCAAGTTACGTGGTCATGGCAAAAGCCAAAGGGCAGGGAAGTACACTCTACCCTTCATGAGGTTATGGTAAGGATGTGGGGTGTATGCAACTATCATGGGGGAGGGCAGAAGTGAGACCAGTTTTTCAGTCTGCCATAGTACCCGTGTAGCACACTGTAATCATCCGTTGGGAGAGTGACATTCTCCTCTCCTCTGCCCCACTGCAATACATCTTCTACACATTGAGAAATCTGGAGAACGCCGACCTGCTTTGTCCCCTGGAGGCTTCCATGCATCACAGGCAGCACCTGGTAGAGGTTATGGCAGTGACTGGCAAGGTTAATGGCACTTGGTAAAGGCACCTGGACAGTTTGTTCTCACAACTGTAGCAAGTGCCTCTATAGGCAGTTGAGTGTAGCAGAGGTTCAGCAGGAGGCCTCAGTAAAGAGTGACTGCGGGTGGCTGCAGTAGTGGTTGAGGTGGTTAATCAGTAATAATGCAGCACCATATATCCCAGTAGAGTGACATTGGTCTGGGGAAACATGGATTTCAATGGTTAGATGTAGAATTTCGCAGTCAAAAAGGGCTTTGGATCCGTGTAACACAACCCTCTACTCCATAGTAACACATATAGGTGTTGTTCAACACCTGTTTGAACACTTGTATTGATAGATGACCCCCCACCCAAGGCAGTCCATCGCACGTTAGACACACAGTACTGACAACATGTGGGACTAGACAGGGCAAAACAACATATCAGGAAGGCAAATGTCCAACAGGGGAAGTTTGTGAATAATTACTAATTTAGAGAAAATCTTTTTGTTGTGTTTAGAGAGGGAAGAAAAGGAAGAGGCCAACAGAAGACAGGGTGGGAACTGTTTTTCTCTTTTGTATCCCTTTGTCAATATGAAAATTAATGTAGTGAGAGAATAAAACCTGGGAAGTGGACAATGGAAGAGTACACTTGGTTTACCTTGGGTGGAGAGACCTTGGGGGTAAGAGCTGCAGGTGGTTCTACTACAGATGGACAAATTAAACCCAACATTTAGCTGAAGTTTGACCCTGTTTTACGCGTTCCATGTCCCATCTCACGAACTCCCCTCACAGAAAAAGGAGCATACAGATAGGGTAAGTCTGCTGCTGAGTAATGTCAACCAAGGAATAGAAATGTTACCACGTAGTTCTGTTCTGATAAGCCCATCTTGAGAGCTGGTGAAAGCTTGATGATGAGTCCAAGGAATAGGCCTGAAGGTGGCTTATAGAGTGGTGAACTTTGCCCTCAGTGTTTAACTTTTAAGGAGTTGGGAGCCCAATCAGCTCTCAGGCTATTTTCAGCAAAAATACCAAGATCAGCCCTCAAATCAGTCAGGGTGAAAACTAGTCAGACTGGTTCTGTGACTTATGTATAACCAATCAAAGAAACAACCACCACCACCAACAAGGCTTAAGGACTGATATTTTAAACTTTTCAATAAGCTGTGTTGACATGTAGCCACAACCTTACTGTGCAAACCACTTCAAGCAGAGAGAGTTTTAAAAGCTGTAAATTAAAATCACATTTCTTTTGCAAGTCTTTGAAACCATTGAGAAACAAATCAGTCAGATGATCTCCCGAATTTCTTCAGCAAACTTAGAACTCGAAAAGAAATTAATGCAGAAGCTGAAACTGATTTTAGACAAGTGATTTACTGCCTGTCAGGGGCGTGACCCATATTGTTGTTTGTTACTTGATTTCATGAATCTCTCTTCCCCTTAAGACCTGGGTTCAGATCCAATCACCATGCTGGTCAGTTGTGACTGGATTTCTCTGGTATGTTCTGTCCCTCGAGGTGGTAATCCAGACTAGAGCCAGACCCCAGTGTTGTCTGACCAGTGTGCGGTAGAGTGATGGTAAAAGCCTGGCTCTCTAGAGGGACACAGCCTCATAAAAGTGGCCCATAGCCAGGGTCCTTTTAAACATCAAAATTAATAACCTCAATCTCAGTCAGAATTGTGTTACTCTGAAATACTCATCAGGAGAAGTAGAGACATTGGGATTTCTCAAAACCAGGATTAAGACATAATAAGTCCATGTTGATAAAATTAGGAATGATTATTACCATATTAAAACATGTAAGCTTTTGGTCAACAGTAAACTTGGTCAACGTCAATAACTGAGGTATCTTGTTACCTTAGGGGAGACCTGAGGGTGTTTGTCAGATCTGGGTTATACGTGTGACTTTCTCCCCTGTTTAGAAAGATGCATGAAGATTTTGGGATTGAGGCTGCATCCTGAATATAGGCAATGCCAGGGTACTGTGATACTGTCCTGAGAATAGGCAAACTCACTCCTGTGGTCAGGGGAGAGACAGAGTTTCTTCACCCTGCCTCAGTGGTCAGTTAAGAATAAGATTTTGTGGGGTTCACACATTTTTCGAGTGCCATTTCTTAAAAGAACTAAAAAAACCCCTGTAACTTCCTCTAGTGATTCAGCAGGGATACTTCCCTTTATAGAAAGGACTGAAGAATAACCATAGCTGTGAAATTTGCCATCCATCAGGAATGGTTTAAGCTGTCCTGTGTGGTTGGGAGTCAATAGGACAGTGGCTGACATGGCCAGTGAGGCAGCAGGAATGCCCCTGAGAACAGAAAAAGAGTAGAGCCCAGAAATCTCCAGCTTGTCATTCTCTTCCAGCTGGAGTCATGATTTTGAGAGCAAAGAACGGTGACTATTTTGTGGTATTTTGGTGGTACTGGTGGAGAGAGGCAGGCAGTGGTCAACAGTGAAAATAGAGCGGCAATGAGTTATAAAATCACTGCAGGTAGGAAATCTTGAAGGCGGGGGGCACGACTCCAACAACTTAACGAGAAATGCCTAACAATGCTCCACTTCTGCAAACATCTTAGATTTTCTTATGACAGGGCGGGGCAGTGGGGGTGGATGGAGGGTTTTAGTTATACACGTTCATGAGTTATTTCATCGTAGTGTGGATTTTTTTTTCTTATGTGAGACATAACATACTTTCACCTACATACATTCATTCACTTATTGATTTGTTATCCATTGAGTATCTCTTTCGTGCCAGGCTCTGGAGTAGGTGATGAGGATAAGATTGAGCTGAAACAGGTCTTGGTGCCTGACTTAAAGTGGCCTACAGCCTAGGGAAGGAGAGGGGCAGGCTTGCAAACGAGGAATCACCAGAGAGTATGATCAGGGCTGTGCAGGCAGAGCAGTGGGGCACCTGACTCTGCCATGTGGAAGAAGGTGTCTGAGCTGTGTTTAGGGGGGATGAGTACTAGCCCTTCGGGTTGATGCTGTGATGAGACCGTCTTAGGAAGTGGATGCTGAAGTGCAAATACACTGCAGTATTGTGCACGGGGAGAGATAATGAGGTCATTGTGGTCAGAATATGGGGCGTGTGGTGAGGAAGTGGTGGGGGCCAGATTAGGAGGGGTCCCGAGTGCCCCCTAGGAAAGCATGGGGAGCCACTGAAAGGGATGAAGCGTTGCGGTGAGGACATGATCTGAATTATTTCTACAGTTCTGTCAGAATGTTGATTGTGGTGGGTCTGTGTCATTGGGCTTCTTTTTTGGGCCTGGAGTGGCTGTGTTGCATCTGGATTGCACCTACTATGGAAGCCCATGGTGGAGCTTCAAAGGGAAGTTTGTGATTATTCTGAGAAATTAGTGCAAGACTAGAGCATTAAGGCAGCAGTTGGAGGCAGGACAGCCTCATGGGTTGAACCCTGAGTGCTTTTAAGAGCCAGCTCCGTCTTCTGACGTCCTCACAGGCTTGGGAGAGAGAGCAGGAGGGAGTGGAAACATTCCATGCCTGGGAATACTGGTCTGACTGTATCCAGTGGGCAGAAGGCTGCCAGGCTGGGGAGTCTCAGAGAGAGAAAGAAAGCTCTGCGTGGGCCTACGTTGCAGTATATGGCTCGACAGTTCCCTGGTATTAGAGCAGTCTGTGGTAGGCAAAGGAGTCATGTGAAGATGCTGGCCAGCCCTGGGTGGAGAGTCACAACAGCCCAGCACCTGGACTCTTGAGCAAGGCCCTGCCATCTGCAGCAGAGAACTAGTCACTATTTGTAAAGCAGTTGTTGGCAAGCGATGGGGCCACAAAAGAGACTTGAGTGTCTAATTACGGGACAGCAAGTGACTATGTGATCATAACTGTCCATTATGAAATGGGTATGTCAGACCTGCTAAGACAGTGACTCCCACTAAGAAGGAAGTGTTCCATGTAGGGTTGACTTGAGTGAGCTCAGAGGTAGCTGACCAAACAGATGGCAAAGATCCCATGTTACCTTTCTGTGTTGCACTGATGCCTCTCCTCAGCTCACGTTTATGGTCCCACAGAGTTTCCCCATGACCAACTGAGAGAAGAGGAAAGACCCTGAGCTAGTTCACAGATGGGTTGGTGCAGTACTTTGGTGCAAATAAAAAATAGGCATTGTGGTACAGCCCCACCCAAGAGTGAATAGTGCTGAGGGGAAAACTTCTGAAGGGAAGAACTTCAGGCAGAGAATCTGGTCATCCCCTTTGTGTGGAGGGAGAAGTGGTCCAGGGTAAGTGCGAACACAGACTGGTGGGCGTTGGTGAATGGCTTAGTAGGTAGTCAGGGGCCTGGAAAGAGCGTGGTTGAAAGACTGGGAGAAGGTGGTCTGGGGAAGAAGAATGTGGATGGTCCTCTGGGAGCAGAACAAAGTATGAGAAACTTGGTACTGCATAGTGATGCCTGCCAGAGACTATCCACTGCGAAAGTGTCACTAAATAACCAAATGGACAGGATTTTAGCCAGCTCTGTCCTTGGCCAAGTCACTGGCAAGTAGGTTACATTGGAACCTTTCCATCTGAAAGAATAGAAAAGCCATCCTGCACAAGATGAACACATACTCTAGGTATAGATTTTCCTTTCCTGTCCAGAGTGACTTCATTGGCATGGTTCTCTGAGGGCCCACAGAGTATCTGAAACACTGGTAGGAGGTCCTGCAAATCATCACCTTGCACCAAGGGACTCAGTCTGTGGCAAAGGAGCCATGCAAGTGAGCACAAGATCATGGAGTCTACTGGTCCTACCTCATGCCATACTATCTAGAAATTGCAGGTATGATATGAGATGACCTCTTAAAGGCAACTTGTAGACAGTGTCCTGTAGAGCTTGGTGTTATCCTTTAGGATGTGATGATATACATTGGTGTTATCCTTTAGGATGTGATGATATACATCTTGACCTGTGGCCATTGGGTGGAATACATGGGTCTGGCAACTTAGGGGTGGCAGCAGAAATGGTCCCGCTCCCCATCACTTTCACTGATCCTCTTGGGGGAATCTATGCTTCCTGTCTCTGCCATTTTAGGGTCTGTGGAATGCCAGGTTCTGATTCCCAGCGGGGAATACTTCCATGAGGGTCACAGGAACCATACTAAATTGAAAGGTATGGCTGTGACTCATCCATACCCATAAGGGACTTGGGATCCCTTATACCAGGAGAAGAGCAGGCAGAGACAGGAATTTGGGGTAACTGACCCTTGGTGATCATGAGGAAGTAGGGCTACTGCTGTGTCACAGTTACCAGGACGAAGACGTTTTGCATTCAGATGATTGGCTGTGGCAGCCCTGCCTTATTCAATTCTAACTGTAAAAGGGCAATTATAGCAGCTCTGATCTGATAAAGACATGATGAGCAGGGTCACAGATTCCTCAGGGGTGAGGCCTGAACCTTCCATCAGTCGAATCACCTAGATCAGCACAAGTGCCCGCTGCAGGGAAGGGATCTAGAACCCTGATAGAGCACGGTGATGAATTGGTGAGTATCATTTCTGGCTCAGGAGTGACTGAGCTGCCATGGCTGTAATTCCTCAAACAAATCTGCATCTGACAAGTTGCCCTGGAGATGTTGACTAACCAGAACTCCTGAAGAAGCTGTGTCCGGAAGGATGAACTTACCATGGGAAACATAGGGCTCTGAGCCGTGCAAGAGGCAGACCGCACGAGGAGCAACTGTCTCAGCTGCTTAAGTGGTGGCTGCTAAGGGCTCACAGCTTCATTCCCGTCCAGAGAAATGCCTCATTAGGTGGGAGTTCATGCATCTCTCCTCTCCTGCAGGGTTGACCTACAGCCAGTGACTGCGTATATGGTCCTAGCGGTTTTTGGTGTCCAGCCCAAATGCATTCTGAATTAAAATTCATGCTTCGGGGCTGCCAGGGGCATTAGGCTGAAACCTGACATCAGCTGAGACCACATCTTTGTTTACCTTCTTCCCCTTGTCCTTTTCTGCTCTTCCAACTCCCTCAGAGGCTTTTCCTGAGACTCCACAACACTTGCTCTATTCCTTCTGCTTTTAGGGAACCCAACCCAAGACGATGGGCCAGTAGAACAGATTTTGGGGGGCAGGCAGCCCTTTCCTGTGAGCTCACACAGTTGTGTGCAGGGCCCCAGGAGCCTTGGCCCTGAGGCAAGTGTGTGTCTGAGTGCCTGCAGAACACTTAGTCAGACTTCAGACCAGGAGACTCCCTCTTAACATTGACCCTGGGTTACAGCCCTGCCTTCACTGAATAGTCATCTTCTTGAAATTAAACCCAGTAAGGTGGGGAAATGGAGCCTTGCTTCCTCCACCTGGCATCTTCTGAAATAATGTGACAGCTCCCTGTGGATTCCCCCTCTGCCTGGTGCCTCAGGTTATTCTTGTCAGCTTGAGAACAGGAGGGCATTGGGTAGACGACACCTGGTGAATAAATTTACACACTGAAATAATGGTTTCCATGTTGATTTTTCATAATTAACTAAACAGGCTGGAGTTAAGTTTCATGCGTAAGAACTTGTAAGGAGCTCTTGACAAGAGGTGAAGGTTGGTGAGGGCAGTTAAGGTTTATAATAACTTTTTTCCTGCTTAAGCTTTGTTTCTCTCTTTTTTCTCTCATTCTCTTCCCCTCCACCCCCCCTCTCCTTTCTTCCTTCATCATCTCCCGTCTCCCTTTCCCTTTCTCTCCTCGTAAAATCCTGTGTGAGTTTTCATGTATCCCTACAATTTCCCAGCATGTGTGTGAAAAGAAAAATAGTAACATCAACAGATTATACTGGTGCTTCTGTAATTCGAAAATTACATCTGCAGATGTGTCTCTGATCTTGAAGGGAAACAACTAAAGATTTGGCAAAGTTTCTAGCAAAAGAGACTTGGAAAATACATGGGATGGCAGGTGGTGGGAGCTGAGACATGAAAGCCCGAGGGAGAATGCCCCATCTTTACCTGGGACGGAGCGCTCAGCCTTCTTGTGTCTCAGCAGTTTATCTGGGGTGGGCGAGAAGCATGCTGTGAAATATTCCCTGTTCGTGAAAATGGACCTTGTAGTTCTCTGTTAAGAGTCTACCATATTTGCTGAAAGAACAAAGCGCTTTATTCCAGTCTGGGTCCGCTTTTGGTATTTTGAAACTTCACAGCTCACATTGCTGGCTGGGGGCATGCTGCGCTTTCCTTTGATTTATATGAAATGATGGCCCAGTGAAAATTGCATTAGAATGGCTAACTTCTGCCTTTAGGATAGTCTTCCTTTGTGATTCTAGGGCTGGTCAGCTGAAAATGCTAGGAGGATTAAGTTCCTTTCTTGTTGCTTGGCAAAGAACAATGTTGGTATTGGCAGTGAGCACTTCTATTTTCTCATTCAATTGTTCCCTCAGGACTGGAAACCTTAAAAAAGTTAAGATCCACCTTCACAGATGCTGGTGGAGGTCTTAGAGACACTCAGTTCCCTGTTAGGGTCTTTCAGAGATTGAGTGAGTTAAGTAACAACTTTCTCCTTTCATAAACTCTGTGCTGCTGGTTTTTTTTTTTTTTTTTTTTTTTTTTTCCCTAGCGTTGGTTTTTATGAATAATACAATGTAGGGTTCTGTCACCTGTGCTCATATTTTAGACCCAGTTTACTCTGACATGGGAAGCATCATTCTAGAGTTTTCCTTTGGATCTGGACATAAGCTGTAGACTTCTCCCAGAGGCCATCCTTGGGTATACTTGGGTACAGAGCAGACATGGTTGGTATCCTTGGCCACGTGAAGTGTCCTCATCAGACACTGGTGTATTGAGATGCTGTACAAATACATGGGTGTGGAAGTCCTATTCACTGATAAAACAGAATTATCAGTAATAATTGACATATTGCTTCAGAGATCAAGTTCCTGAAAATGAGGCGGTTTTTAATGCTGAAGAATTATAAGACAACAAAATCTCTTTATCCTTTTTGCCATTGCTTTTCTTTGTTACAATTCCTTTTATTAGAGAAATTCTCAACTTCATTCTCTAATTTTGATGGAACTAGGGAACTGATTACTCAGCAACAGATCAAACAAAACCTTCCTTTAGCCTATCACTGAGAAACCAGATGGACTGTTTCTGACGTGTTCCCACCTGCCACCGAGGCTTTTCCTCTGCTTTCCTTCACATCCATGCTCCGCTCCAGTGTTGGCGTCATTTGTATAGCCAACACCTGTTGTTAGGTGTGCTGGTCTCTGCTCCCACCATCATTCTCCCCAGAAACGTGCCTTCCGTTCACGATTGGGCTGTCTTCCTTCCTTTTCCATAAAGACTTACCTGACTGTCCAGTCCACTTGGTTTATTCTCTTTCTGGACTCTGGCTGCACTTGTAGTCAGTTCTACATAGTTGAATGTTTATCTTGCATGTTCTCTAATAGTTTCGCGTTAATTTTTTCAAATCTTTGTATCTAGTAACAGTGACAGTTTAATGAAGACCAATTAGGTGTTACCTATTATTACCTATTGGGTATTAAGCACGTTAATCATGTGTATCATCCTTAAGTTTGACAATAACCCCGCAGAGTATGTTGTTATCCCATTTTACAGTTGAGAAAGTGGAGGCTCAGAATGGTTAATGACTTACCAAAGTGGCTTGGAAACCGGGATTGTCTGATTCCAGTCTTCATGCTCCTAATGCTGGGTTTAGTCTCTCAAGGACAGACACTGCATTGTCTATTTCTCTTTTAGTTTCAAATTATTCAGCATTACAGTTGAGTAGATGTAAATTCCTGAAAAGTTCTGTGGTGAGCTTTATTTAGCATTTTGTATTTGTTGATCATGTTTTAACATGGGTATTTCAAAACTTACTTTCTGTTTATTTTAACATTTATTGAGACCCATCTCCACACTAAGCTCTGTGCTTGATGATGTAGATACAGGGTTGAGTAAGGTGGAGGCCTCATCTTCCAGGTTACAAACCACCTGTGTATGCTGATACCTGGTAGACCTACAACTGGTCCACCATATGGAAGGATTGCCCTCAGGCCTTATTTCCAGGACTGCTATTGGATTTATGCAAATGTCACCACTCTCTCGTAACTTCATGGTAAACTAGAATTTTTGTGATACTTGGGTAGATTCAGCTGGTAACAAATGGGCAAGAGGTAGCAAATCTACTACATGGATAGAAGGATCCATAGGATCCTTAAGCATCCACACATAATTGATTGCATTTTTGAGATACTTCTCTGTGATGGCATATGTAAGATGGGAGTTTGGGTGAGTTGGCCGGGGAGTCATTTCTAGTTTCCTAAACTTTAAACAAAATAGAAATACTAACTACTTGGCAAGGGTAGTATTTTAGAGAATTTCTGGTTTAGTGAAACCTCTACTGATATTTCAAAATTCCTTAATTTATTTGAACTCTCGGGAAATTTTCTGAATGATGTTTACAAGGTCTTTATTGCTCTGGCTCTCCTGAGAAGAAAATGCTGAAGACTTGTGAAAAATACTTGCTTTTCTTTAAAACTCAAGACCTTTAAAATTTCCAGGTACATTCCTAGATATATTTTGTATGGTTTGCAATATCCAACTAGAGAAGTGGAAAGTTACACTCCAACACAATTGCTGGAAAGATTATAGTGTATGAAATGAATTTTCCACACAATATTCTTTAGGCAAGGCCCTCTTTTAAGGAAATTACAAAACTCAAAATATCTAAACCATACCAAATAAAGGCTATGTATTTAATTTATGGAAAACAGTTTTTGTATGAAATTATTATCTTTTAAAAACATATACCATTACTTCCATTTTAGGAAAAAAACTGAATAAACTCCAGCTTTTTAGGAGAATACGCACATATGCATATTTATTTATTTATGTGTCCATCCATCTATCCCTCTCCCCTCTTTGAATACATTTTATTTGATAACTTTCTGATAACCTATTTATTCATTTTATTATTTATTTATTTATTTATTTATTTATTTATTTATTTCAAGCTTCACTGAGATATTGACATGTAAAATTGTGTGTTTAAGGAGTACAATGTATTGATTTGATACACTAACAGATTGCAAAATGATTACTATCATAACATTACTTAATAATATCTCTATCATGTCACATCATTATTCTTTTTCTGTGGTGAGAACATTTAAGATCTACTCTCTTAGCAACTTTCAAGTATATGGTTTTATGAAATGTAATACCATGCTGTAACTTATATTCTGAGAACTTATCTTAAAACTGAAAGTTTCTACCCTTTAATCACCATCTTACCATTTCTCCTGGGAACCCCTATTCTGCTCTGTTTCTATGAGCCTGGCTTTTTTGATTGCACATAAAAGTGATATCATATAGTATTTGTCTTTCCCTGACTTATTTGACTTAGCATATTGCTCTCAAGTTTCATTCATCTTGTTGCAAGTGGCAGCATTTCCTTCCTTCTCATGGCTGAATAAGAATCCATCATACACACACCCAGAGACTCACACACATAGATCCCACATCTTTATCCATTCATTTGTTGATGGATACTTACGTTGTTTCTATATCTTGGCTATTGTGAATAACGGTGTGCAAATGTACAAGGGAATGCAGGTACCTATTAGAGACCTGTCTTTGTTTCCTTGGGATTTATACCCGGAAGTGAAATTGCTGGATCATATGGTACTTCTCTTGCTAATTTTTTGAGGAACTTCCATGCTGTTTTCTATAGTTGCTGTACCGTTTATATTTAGACCAACAGTGTTCAAGGATTTCTTTTTTTACATCCTACCAACACTTGTTGTTTCTTGTCTTTTCATAATTGTCACTGCAACAGGTGTGCACTGGTACCTCCTTGTAGTTTTGATTTGGATTTTCCTGATGGTTAATGATGCCAAGCACCATTTCAAGTACCTGTTGGCTATTGCTATGTCCCCTTTGGAAAATGTCTATTTGGAAAAATGTCTATTCCACCTTTCCTCCTCTCCCCCTCTCCTTCTCCTCATGCCTCCCTCCCTTCTTCTCTCTCCCTCCCTCCCTCTTCATATATTTTGGATATTAACCCCTTATCAGATAGGTGAATTGCAAATATTTTTTCCTCTGTAGGTTGCCTTTTCATTTTGTTGATGGCTTCCTTTGCTGTGCAGAAGCTTTTTACTTTGATGTAGTCCCACTTACTAGTTTTTGGTTTCGTTCCTTTTGTTTTTGGTGTTACATCCAAAAAACTCTTGCCAAGATCATTGTCAGGGAGCTTTTTCCATGTGCTTTTTTTCTAGGGGTTTGACAATTTCACTTTTGATGTTTAAGTCTGTAATCTGTTTCAAGTTAATTTTTGTGAGTGGTGTAAGATAGGGTTTGCATGTGGTTACCCAGTTTTCCCAACACCATTTATTTATGACACTATCCTTTCCCCACTGAGTGTTCTTGGCTCCCTTTTCAAATATTAGTTGACTCTGTATGTGAGGCTGTATTTCTGGGCTCTCAATTTTGTTTCACTGGGGAGACTGTCTATTTGAGGATAGCATGGTACTCCTGTGAGTTCGTGATACGTAAATATATGTAGAAGGTACAAACATGGACTTAATTAAGAGACATGCTAAGTGGAAATATTTTATTTTCTGTCCTTTCTGTATCATTACATGCAGAATTTTGTTATGATTGTGTTCACTTTTAGCTTCTGGCTTGCAGCCAACAAGGTTTTCTTGCAAATTCACCCTCTTTTATTAAGTTGAAAGATTTGTCCCTCTTGCCTACACTAGTCTGCGTCTTCCTATAAGAAGTGTGCAGTCATGCCATGAAAAATGCCTGTAGCACAGACATATGCAAAGTATTACCACTTTGCTTTAATCACCAGAGCAGACTCACTCCATGAATAATTTGAGCCACAAGCATTCTGTTGAAAATCACGACCTCTGGGTTGAGTCATCTGTTCTTTGTGTGGCAGGTGTTAGGGTCAAAGCACTTTAGATCGTTACTCTGGTTTGTAGAAAGGACAGTGAGCTGTACAAATCCCAAAGCTACTGCAGTCAGTGTGCTTTCCTTAGACACGTACTCATTTAAGATGGCTGTATCCTGGATGAGAGAGTTTGCCTTTTTCCCTGCAGACCTGGGTTTTAGGTTTTCTCTGTAGTATTTCATGTGGAAGAAACTGTTGATGGATTCTAGTCTCTCAGAGCTGGACCTTTTTTATCTGAATCACAAAACCACAAAGCATTTTAACATGCCTATAAATGTGTCAAGGTCTGTTTTACAGTGAGCCAGGTATGGACAGAGTCTGGAGAGGCATGTGTTGTTGCCCCCTAGATCTCATGTTTGCGGTTGAATCTTGCTGATATTAACATTAACAATCGTATCGAGAGTAAATGGGAGGAAAGACTATAATACTATATTGTTGATTGAGAGAAGGGTAGTATGAGTACCCTTTAGATGTTCAGGGAAAAACTAAAAATGATATAATTATGGCTGGAACATATCATTGATTACTTCATTTGTTTCTTCATTCACTTATTCATTCACTTTTGCATTCAGTTGTTCATTCACTCATTCATTCAAACTATCCTGATTGTAGAATCAGGAGGCTTATGATAAGACATAGTGCTAATTTGTAAGTGGAATATTGATTGATCTTATGTGTGTAGAAATCTCAAAAATTCCTGAAGATGCTTAAAATTTCTCCCTGCACATACGTAATACGTATGAATATAATGTTAGATAATTAATTGAAATGACATATTTTGTCTTTGATTAAGAGACTGAAAAAAGGTGCAAAAGTTATGATTCCACCCTTTTGCAACCGTGGGCAGTGTCTATTCTGGCATATCTTGTCTCTGGAGAATTAAGAGCTTTCTTAGATTTTTTTTTTTTAATGTTTATTTATTTTTGAGAGAGACAGAGACAGAATGCGAGTGGGTTAGGGGCAGAGAGAGAGGGAGACACAGAATCTGAAGCAGGCTTCAGGCTCTGAGCTGTCAGCGCAGAGCCCGATGTGGGACTCAAACCCACAAACTGTGAGATCATGACCTGAAGCGAAGTCAGACGCTCAACTGACTGAGCCACCCAGGCACCCCTTGTGTACTGAGCTTTCTTAGATTTTTTTTTGTGGTCAGAGAAAGCCCCCAGCAAGTCTTTGTTTGGAAGACTTGGGATTTCTCAGGAAGGAGGCTGGAATTTCCTGGGACATGGTGAACGAGAAGTGTAGCCATCTCTAGGAGCTGACCTGGGCCTTCTCCTGTGCCATGTTACAGAAACAGCAGGCCTACTGGGTGGCAGGGGAATGGCAGTGTGAGTGTCCAGGACAGAACACTAAGTGATGTTTGTCCCTAGGCAAAGGACCTGGGGGTGTAGACAGAGGGGATACTGCAAACAGAACAGCTGCCACCTTCAAATGGGCTATGCTTGTTTAAACAAGAAACATCTTGAGGTAACCCCTGAGATGCTTTTCAAACAGCAGAGGACATTCTCTAAGTGTCTTAGACTATGTAAGCCCCAAGGTTGGCCTAGGATCACAAGGACAGAGGAAGAGGCCTCCACAAACTAATAAAATTGGGTTTCCCACTCATACTGCCTAGATCGGGCATAGCTAGATTTAACTGGATTTAGAATAGTGCTTCTGCAACTTTACTGTGTATGCATATTACTGGGATTTCGTTAAGATGCAGGTTCTGATTTAGTAGACCTGGGGTGGGGCCTGAAATTCTTCTGCAATTCTAATAAACTCCCAGGTGATACAAATACTGTTGGCTTATGTTTCACATTTTGAGTAGCAAGGAATAGAAAACTAGTCATGGCATTTTTCACACTGGAATAATTAGGAACAATTTTATATGTACACACATACATATGTGTATATATAAACATATATAATAATATATTACACACAGTTTTTTTTTTTTCTGATAAAAATCAAATGGCAGACGGTGGACCACCTGCTCCAGAACTAAACTACCTGGAAATGTGTGTTTAGGATGCAGATCCCTGATCCCAGCCCAAGCTTGCTGTGTCAGAATCTGGCGGAGCCTTCTGGCATACATAGCTGCAAGTTGAGAACCTTTGGCTAGACTTGGGGATTCTCAGTCTGATTACACCTTAATCTTATGTGGGGAGTCCTTTGTAAAAATTTTTTTCAATGTTTGTTTATTTTTGAGAGAGAGAGAGAGAGAGAGATAGAGTGTGAGCAGAGGAGGGAGGGAGGGAGGGAAGGTGAGAGAGAGAGAGAGAGAGAGAGAGAGAGAGAGAGAGAGAGAGAGAGAGAGAGAGAGAGAATATGAATGAATGCAAAGCAGGCTCCAGGATCCGAGCTGCCAGCACGGAACCTGAACAGGGCTCAGTCCCACAAACTGTGAGATCATGACCTGAGCCAAAGTCAAGAGGCTCAACCGACTGAGCCACCTATAGGCACCCTCTGGGGAGTTCTTTTAAGGTTTGTCTTCATTGCCAGAGATTCTGATTAAATTGCTCTGGAGTATGGT